>NC_136997.1:48309023-48311523 GCF_032717465.1 Coenobita brevimanus
GTGCTGCGGTATTGCCATCCTGATTTCCATCCTGATATGCAAATCTTGTCCTTCCCCTCTCCCACTACAGACCTGTCTTGGTTTCTGATTTATTCTCTCTCTCTCTCTCTCTCTCTCTCTCTCTCTCTCTCTCTCTCTCTCTCGCTGGCCTGCCTTTACCTCCCCTCCCCTCCTTTCTTCGCTTCCTTCTTCCTTCACCTACTTCCGCCTCTTACTTTCATTTCCCTCTTGCCTTCCCTTTTCTTCCCCCTCCTCCTCTCTTCTCCATGCCTCTCTCTCTCTCTCTCTCTCTCTCTCTCTCTCTCTCTCTCTTCCATCCTCCTCCTCCTCCTTCACTGTCTCTCCCTCTCCTTCCTCCCTAAGGTACCATATCACCTCTCTCTCTCTCTCTCTCTCTCTCTCTCTCTCTCTCTCTCTCTTCCCTCCCTTTTTCTCCTCTCTTTCTTTTCCTCCTCTCTCTCTTCCCTCCCTTTTCCTCCTCTCTCACTCACCTCCCTTCTTCTCCTCTCCTTCGTCCTCCCCATTCCTTCGTCTCTCCTTTTTTGATCTTTTCTTAAAAAAAAAAAAAAAAAAAAGATGAATGAAGGCCCTACACTACTCAGGTAAACAAATTAAAATGCCTAAAAGTACCTAAAATGTACCTTAAATGTACCCTAAATGTACCCTAAATGAACCCTAAATGTATCTTAAATGTACCCTAAACGTACTTTTAATGTACCTTAAATGTACCTTAAATGTACCTTAAATGTACCTTAAATGTACCTTAAATGTACCCTAAACGTACCTTAAATGTACCCTAAATTACCTTAAATGTACCCTAAACGTACCTTAAATGTACCCTAAATGTACCTTAAATATACCCTAAATTACCTTAAATGTACCTTAAATGTACCTTAAATGTACCTTAAATGTACCTTAAATGTACCTTAAATGTACCTTAAATGTACCCTAAATGTACCTTAAATGTACCTTAAATGTACCTTAAATGTACCCTAAATATACCTTTAATGTACCCTAAATGTACCTTAAATATACCCTAAATTACCTTAAATGTACCCTAAATGTACTCTATTCCTTAAATGTTCCCTAAATGTACCTTAAATGTACCCTAAACGTACCTTAAATGTACCCTAAATGTACCTTAAATATACCCTAAATTACCTTAAACGTACCCTAAATGTACTCTATTCCTTAAATGTTCCCTAAATGTACCTTAAATGTACCTTAAATGTACTCTATTCCCTAAATGTTCCCTAAATGTTCCCTAAATGTACCCATAACAAGGACCCTTTAATATAGTATCGATATCATTTGCATCAGCGACACCTAAGACCATTAAGATGCAACAGCCAAAATAAATCGCTCAGGAGAAACTGTTACAATACATCGGATGCGGACGAGACTGCGATTTTCTTTCTTTTTCTTTCTTTCTTTCTTTCTTTTTTCTTTCAAATATCGATATGGGTTGGTTCACTTCGGTCTGGTTTGGGTAACTGGCTTCTTCTGCCTCCTATCACCTCCGCCTTCTAAATGACGTCCGGGGAAGGTTAGGTTTGGTTAGTCTCTCTCTCTCTCTCTCTCTCTCTCTATCTATCTATCTATCTATCTCTCTCCATCTATCTATCTTGCCACCATTCAATTTACACTAAAAAGTAAGAAAGTCTATTTAGTACTCTCTCTCTCTCTCTCTCTCTCTCTCTCTCTCTCCCTCTCTCTCTCCCCCAAAACCATCCCGGGGTTTATCAGCGGCGCATTACCTTATCGCAATCTTCCTCCCTTCTGCATCCACAGTATAGGCCTTAGTCTCTTCCTTTTTTTAATCCTATTTCCCTATTTCTCGGTGAGGCTTGCTAAGTTTAAGCGTGTGTTAAGTTATATTAAGTTTACGTTCGATTAAGTTAGGTTTATCTCTGTTTAACATATTTCTCTCTCTCTCCTGCCTAGTCAAATATCACCAAAGCTATCAAGAGAGAAATACATTGGTGATAAAGTGCTTGCTATTTCTCCCTGCCTCTGACCTCCGTTGTCTGGTCTGGTACTTTTTTCCTTCCACTGGCTGTTATGCAAGCTGGTTTACGCCAGGTCTCGGTGTGTGTGTGTGTGTGTGTGTGTGTGTGTGTGTGTGTGTGTGTGTGTGTGTGTGGCGAAAATGTTCTCTGGGTTACTGGAAACGTGTGTGTGTGTGTGTGTGTGTGTGTGTGTGTGTGTGTGTGTGTGTGTGTGTGTGTGGCGAAAATGTTCTGTGGATTACTGGAAACGTGTGTGTGTGTGTGTGTGTGTGTGTGTGTGTGTGTGTGTGTGTGTGTGTGTGTGTGTGTGTAATATCTGGTTTCTCTATCTTAATAATATGCTAAATCATCTAACCTTAAAATATGCTAAACTCCACGATAGATCATGCTTCTCTCTCTAAGCTCAGAATATGCTACAATCCAGGTATATTTTTGTCTTGTCTAAAATATGCTAAATTCTGCGATATACTTGGCTCCCCTCTCGCTTGACA
>NC_136997.1:48334023-48341523 GCF_032717465.1 Coenobita brevimanus
TTATAGTGTATGGCAATAGATAGATAAAACTAGATAGACAGACAGACCGATAGACAGAGAGACAGACGGATAGATAGTTAAGTAGACAGATGAAGAGAAAGACTGATAGATAGATAGACAAGAGAGGCACTGCAATATCAAAACACTGTGTTGACATCTGTTTTAATAAAGAAAAGTAACTCTTAACTTTTTCTTTCCTTCCTTCCTTCCTCCTCCTCCTCCTCCTCCTCCTCCTCCTTCTCCTCCTCCACCTCCTCCTCCTCCTCTTCCTCCTCCTCCTCCTCAGAGCCACCAACTCAATATCATCACACGGAACGGCAAAGACACACACCTGAGGACTCAAGGTTAATTAAGGCCTCAGGTAAATTAGACCCAGGTGCAATTAGACTGACCCCCACACACCGAGTTGCCCTCACCTTTGACCGGCATCAGAGGGTGACCCGCAGGCAAACACCTTTCCATGTGCAGTTTAGGTCAAGTGTTAGGGTATACTGTCTCTATGATGCGTTGAGAAGCACTGGGAGTTGTTTATTTCTGTGTGTGTGTGTGTGTGTGTGTGTGTGTGTGTGTGTGTGTGTGTTCATTAACTGATTCATCCATCCATCTCTGTCTGTCTATCCGTCTCTCTCTCTCTCTCTCTCTCTCTCTCTCTCTCTCTCTCTCGCCCAGAATAGGAGAGAGGTTAGCCTAACACCGAATCCCTAATCACCTGACGGGGTAATTATGGATGGTGTGTGTGTGTGTGTGTGTGTGTGTGTGTGTGTGTGTGAAGTGTGGCAGTGTGTGGTGGTCTTGTTCGGGTTTGAAGTGTGTGTGTGTGTGTGTGTGTGTGTGTGTGTGTGTGTGTGTGTGAAGTGTGGCGGTGTGTGGTGGTCTTGTTGGGGTTTGAAGTGTGTGTGTGTGTGTGTGTGTGTGTGTGTGTGTGTGTGTGTGTGTGTGTGTGTGTGTGTGTGTGTGGCGTGTTTATGAAGCGGCGGGACAATGCTAGGCCGCTCAAACCCACTACCCTGCCACCTCAGGATAACATACTGACAACGCCACCAGGACAACGACCAATAACGGGGTAGGGTAGATGGTAGGGGTAGACAGGGGTAGATAGAAAGCGATTTAGGGAGCATTGCGGTAGTAGATAGAGAAGATGCAGGTGGTGTGGAAGTGTGAGGTGGAGCAGAGTGGATAGTAGAGTGTGTGTGTGTGTGTGTGTGTGTGTGTGTGTGTGTGTGTGTGAGAGAGAGAGAGAGAGAGAGAGAGAGAGAGAGAGAGAGAGAGAGAGAGAGTGTGTGTGTGTGTGTGTGTGTGTGTGTGTGTGTGTGTGTGTGTGCATTGTGTGGTGTGCTATGTGGGGTTTGGAGTGTGTGTGTGTGTGTGTGTGTGTGTGTGTGTGTGTGTGTGTGTGTGTGTGTGTGTGTGTGTGTGTGTGTGTGTGTGTGTGTGTGTGTGTGTGAAGAGCGACGGCACAGAATCCAGCAATGCATTTTCTAACAGACTACCTTCTCTAACACAGCAAAATCACTCCTAAAATATTAAACATTTCCTTCAACATCGCAAACATTTAAAAACATAAAAAAACACAAAACACTTATCGAGAACACAAACCTTTATGAAGAACAGAAGCATTAAAACACTTCCTTTAAAACACAAACACTTCCCTTAAAACACAAACACTTCCTTTAAAACACAAACACTTCCCTTAAAACACAAACACTTCCCTTAAAACACAAACACTTCCCTTAAAACACAAACACTTCCCTTAAAACACAAACACTTCCCTTAAAACACAAACACTTCCCTTAAAACACAAACACTTCCTTTAAAACACAAATACTTCCCTTAAAACACAAACACTTCCCTTAAAAAACAAACACTTCCTTTAAAACACAAATACTTCCCTTAAAACACAAACACTTCCTTTAAAACACAAACACTTCCCTTAAAACACAAACGCTTCCCTTAAAACACAAACGCTTCCTTTAAAACACAAACACTTCCTTTAAAACACAAACACTTCCTTTAAAACACAAACACTTCCCTTAAAACACAAACATTTCCCTTAAAACACAAACACTTCCCTTAAAACACAAACACTTCCCTTAAAACACAAACACTTCCCTTAAAACAACAACATTTAAACATCTCTACCAAAAAAAACATACGTCTATCAAAAACACAAACATTTTAATATTTCAAACACAAACATTTATCCAAACAGACACTTAAACACTCCTATAAAAACACAAACATTTAGTAACAACATATTTAAACATTCCTATAAACAGAAGTATTTAAAAAACAAACACTAAAACATTCCAATAAAAACAACCATTAAAACACTCCAATAAAACAAACATTTAAACATTCCAACAAAACATACATTAAAACACTCCAATAAAACAAACATTTAAACATTCCAACAAAACAAACATTTAAACATTCCAACAAAACAAACATTTAAACACTCCAATAAAACAAACATTAAAACACTCCAATAAAACAAACATTAAAACACTCCAACAAAACAAACATTTAAACATTCCAACAAAACAAACATTTAAACATTCCAACAAAACATTTAAACATTACAGTAAAACAAACATTTAAACATTACAGTAAAACAAACATTAAAACACTCCAATAAAACAAACATTAAAACACACCAATAAAACAAACATTAAAACACACCAACAAAACAAACATTAAAACACTCCAATAAAACAAACATTTAAACATTCCAATAAAACAAACATTAAAACACACCAACAAAACAAACATTAAAACACTCCAATAAAACAAACATTTAAACATTCCAACAAAACAAACATTTAAACATTCCAACAAAACAAACATTAAAACACTCAATTAAAACAAACATTAAAACATTCCAACAAAACAAACATTTAAACATTCCAACAAAACAAACATTAAAACATTCCAACAAAACAAACATTAAAACATTCCAACAAAACAAACATTTAAACATTCCAACAAAAACATTAAAACATTCCAACAAAACAAACATTTAAACATTCCAACAAAACAAACATTAAAACACTCCATTAAAACAAACATTAAAACATTCCAATAAAACAAACATTAAAACACTTCAATAAAACAAACATTAAAACACACCAATAAAACAAACATTAAAACACTCCAATAAAACAAACATTTAAACATTCCAATAAAACAAACATTTAAACATTCCAACAAAACAAACATTTAAACACTCCAATAAAACAAACATTAAAACACTTCAATAAAACAAACATTAAAACACTCCAATAAAACAAACATTTAAACATTCCAATAAAACAAACATTTAAACATTCCAATAAAACAAACATTAAAACATTCCAACGAAACAAACATTTAAACATACCAATAAAACAAACATTAAAACACTTCAATGAAACAAACAAAATACTCCAATAAAACAAACATTAAAACACTTCAATAAAACAAACATTAAAACATTCCAATAAAGCAAACATTAAAACACACCAATAAAACAAACATTAAAACATTCCAATAAAAACATTAAAACACTCCAATGAAACAAACATTAAAACATTCCAATAAAACAAACATTAAAACACCAATAAAACATACATTAAAACACACCAATAAAACAAACATTAAAACACCAATAAAACATCCATTTAAAACACTCCAATAAAACATCTAAACATTTCCCTTAAAACACAGTATTTTAAACACTGCCTTCAAAACACCAAACATTTTTACCAACAATGCATTTCCCTTCACTGTATTCCACCAAGAAATTTCAGAGTTGCTTTTCAAGGTCTCGAGAGAACTGTACCTTCGACTTGGGGTTTTAGAGAGAGAGAGAGAGAGAGAGAGAGAGAGAGAGAGAGAAAGGGAGATGGGGTTTGGGAAGCATGAACATTTTCGAGAAAACCAGAAAAACCATTGAAACCACGAAAAAAAATTGGGAGAAATATGGCAACTCAAAAAATATATGGGAAGAAATTATGGCAACCCAGAAAATATATGGAAAAAATTATGGCAACTCAGAAAAATAAGGGAAAGAAATAATGGCACCTCAGGAAATATATGGAAGAAAATTATGGCAACCCAGAAAATATATTGGAAAAAATTATGGCAACTCAGAAAAATAAGGGAAAAAAATTATTGCACCTCAGGAAATATATGGGAAAAAATTATGGCAACCCAGGAAATATATGGAAAAAATTATGGCAACCTCAGGAAATATATGGGAAAAAATTATGGCAACCTCAGGAAATATATGGGAAAAAATTATGGCAACCCAGAAAATATATGGAAAAAATTATGGCAACTCAGAAAATATATGGGAAAAAATTATGGCAAACCAGAAAAAGGTAAGAAAATACAGTATGGCAACCCAAAAAATGAAATAAGAAATAAATAAAAAATGAAAAAGCAAACTAACTCAAAAAAAAGTGATAATTCGATAAGTAATAATCTAGAGAGAAAAAAGTAAAGAAAATAAATACAGAAAACGAGAAAACGACAAAATAAGAAAAATAAAGAAAAAAGTAAAAATTAAAAAACAAAAAATGAAAGTAAAATAATGAAAAAAAAATAGAAATGAAAAAGGAGAGAAAAGAAAAATGAAGAAATATGCAGAAAAAAAATGGATAAAAAAAAAACAAAAACGAAAAAACGAAAATGAAAAACGATGAAAAAGTGAAAAAAAAAAAAATGATGTATAGATAATAATGAAAACGACGGGAAGAAAATTAATACAGAAAAGAAAAACTGAAAAAAATAGAGAAGAGAATAATAAAAAAATGAAGAAAAAGGAAAGAAAATAGAAATGAAAAAACGATGAAAAAATATAGATAATAAAAATGAAGAAAAACATGAAGAATAAATGAAAAAAAGTATGGAAAATAAATATGAAGAAAATGTCTAGAAAATAATAATGGAGAAAAATGAAAAAAAAATCCAAAAAAGGACAAAAGTACAAAAAAAGAATGAAAAAAAAAACTACAGAAAAAAATATATATCACAAAAACCACAAAAAATCACAAAATCAGAAAAAGGTAAAAACGAGATAGGTAAACACACACACACACACACACACACACACACACACACACACAAAAGGTGGGTCTCTCCTATCACGTGTTTTTTTCCCCTATGTTGGGCAATTACCACATATATATTTGTCTCGGAAAAAGGCTGGCTATTGGCACGGAAAAAAGAAAAAAAAACATTGCTACGCTGCCTGTACGCCTTCTGAAGCACGGGGAACGAAGCTCTCTGAAACGGGGTGAAGTATTCTGAAACACGCATAGCTGTCTGAAGCATAAAGAACCACGCTACCATAAAACGTAGATATATGAAACAGCCGAGAGAGAGAGAGAGAGAGAGAGAGAGAGAGAGAGAGAGAGAATGGAATAGAATGAAAATATTTACTGTAGTGAAAGGTACAAAGTGCTAATTCTGTACAACTTAAGAGGGTGCTGGGTCTTGCCACACACCTTCCTCAGCCATTACAATTTAGTAGTTTGTAATTGGACATTCGTGAGTGTGGCCATAGCATTTTATTAATTTATTTATTTTTTGGAGGGGTGTAGCTACATATCCTTTGAAAAAAAAAAAAAGTTACCTTCTACATTATAAAATACAGAGGCATTTGTATGAAAAATTACAGAATGGAGTAAAGGAAGCTGGAAAATATCAATGAAATTTTTTAACACTATGAACGAAGAACTCTGAAACGGGAAATGTCAAGCGGATTTTTTTTTGAACGAAGAATTTTGAAACGGGAAATAATTCGGAATTTTTTGAACGTATGAACGATGAATTTTGAAAAGGGAATTATCGTGTGGAATTTCTTGAACGCAAATCTTAGACACAGAGGCCATGTCGACTGAATCCACAATAATCTGGGATGGGTTTGGTGCTGTGTCGGCCGCCCTAGCACTTGTAGCACCGTGGTCTCTCTCTCTCTCTCTCTCTCTCTCTCTCTCTCTCTCTCTCTCTCTCTCTCTCTCTCTCTCTCTCTCTCTCTCGATAAATAACAATAAACAGTTTAATAAATAAGTAATGTTAATGATTTTCTCTCTAGCAACCATGAGTGAATATTTTTATCTTATTCGTTATTACTATTATTATTATTATTATTATTATTATTATTATTATTATTACTACTACTACTACTACTACTATTATTATTATTATTATTATTATTATCATTTAGTAGTAAAAGCAAAGTCACTGTGACGAGATTACTGCTTTCAATAAGAGAATGGTTTCAACCAAAACAAAACAATTTAGTAGTTACAATAATAATAATAATAATAATAATTGTAGTAGTAGTAGTAGTAGTACCGGTAGTAGTAGTAGTAGTAGTAGTAGAAGCAACAATAAAAACATCAATAATAATAACAACTAAAACAATACCAATAATAATAATAATAATAATAATAATAATAATAACAAACCCACTGTCATGAACATCAATACCATTCCACTTAAGCCCCAGCACTTTCCTCCATTTAAAATTTTCCAATCTCCTTTTTTCATTTTTTTTTTCCAAACCAAATCGATCAAACCATCAGATATATTTGTCTATATGGGCAGAGTGCACGTCCAATATACTCCATGTGCTTTTTCAATTAAACTATAGAAGGGGATGTGTGTGTGTGTGTGTGTGTGTGTGTGTGTGTGAGAGAGAGAGAGAGAGAGAGAGAGAGAGGGGGGGGGAATACAAGTGCTTGATAGAGTTTGGACATTTCCGTAATAGATTTTAGAGAAGAGAGGAGAGGAGGGGAGAGGAGAAGAGAGGATGGAAGAAGAAGGGGAAGGGAAGGGAACGGAAGGGAAGGGAAGGGAGGGAAGGGAAGGGAAAGGAAGGGTATAGAAGGGACGAGAGGAGAGAAGAAGAGAGGAGAGGAGAAAAGGAAAAGAAAGTGGAGAGGAGAGTTTAGGGAAGATATAAGCTTTGGAAATAGGGAAAATTAACATAAATCTAGTTGAACAAATGCATCACCATCATCATCATCATCATCATCACCACCATCTTCATCATCTTCATCACCATCATCATCATCATTATCACTAGTACCATCCTCGATCTCTCTCTCTCTCTCTCTCTCTCTCTCTCTCTCTCACACACACACACACACACACACACACACACACAGCAAAAAATAATACCGAGAAAAGAAAACAAAGGCATAAGAAAAAAAAAAAATCAGAATAATATTACACACGACCATTAACCAATCAATAAAAAAAAAAAAACAATCAATCAATCAGTTCTTTTTACCCCATCAGGAGCGTAGGAACCCTGGGCTAGGCGACTCAATCCCAATATTTAAAGTGAGAGTGACCAGCCTCCCTCTCCCCTAAGCAGCATTACGTGAGCAATAATCGACAACCAAGCCTCTAATACAAACTGCTCAATCAGGCTGAAGCGTCTGAACCCTCTAAACCACCAGGCGTCACTTGGTTACATGGATACCACCCATAACGGCTTTCTGGTTATGG
>NC_136997.1:48351523-48354023 GCF_032717465.1 Coenobita brevimanus
TTTGAGATATTTTTTTTTATTTTCTCTCTCTATCTTTTTTCTCTATCTTTTTTCTCTATCTTTTTTCTCTATCTTTTTTCTCTATCTTTTTTCTCTATCTTTTTTCTCTATCTTTTTTCTCTATCTTTTTTTCTCTATCTTTTTTTCTCTATCTTTTTTTCTCTATCTTTTTTTCTCTATCTTTCTTTATTTTCTTTCTCTATCTTTTTTCTCTATCTTTTTTTCTCTATCTTTTTTCTCTATCTTTTTTTTCTCTATCTTTTTTCTCTATCTTTTTTTTCTCTATCTTTTTTCTCTATCTTTTTTCTCTATCTTTTTTCTCTATCTATTTTCTCTATCTTTTTTCTCTATCTTTTTTCTCTATCTTTTTCTCTATCTTTTTCTCTATCTTTTTTTCTTTATCTTTTTTCTCTATCTTTTTTTCTCTATCTTTTTTCTCTATCTTTTTTTCTCTATCTTTTTTTCTCTATCTTTTTTTCTCTATCTTTTTTTCTCTATCTTTTTTCTCTATCTTTTTTTCTCTATCTTTTTTTCTCTATCTTTTTTTCTCTATCATTTTTTCTCTATCTTTTTTTCTCTATCTTTTTTCTCTATCTTTTTTCTCTATCTTTTTTCTCACTCTTCTTTATCTTCTTTATCCCCTCTCTCTCTCTCTCTCTCTCTCTCTCTCTCTCTATCTATCTATCTATCTCCTTTCTCTATCTTTTTCTCTCTCTTCTAACCTTGACTGACTCTGAATTAACTATAGATATAAAGAAAAACAAATCTTTTTTAAAAATTCTCCAAAAAATAGATTACTTATAATTGAGAGAGAGAGAGAGAGAGAGAGAGAGAGAGAGAGAGAGAGAGAGAGAGAGAGAGTTAGTGAGAATGAAGGAGACAGGGAAGCGTAAGAGAGAATGTAAGAGAATGAGAGAGAGTGTGTAGGAGGGAAGTGTGTGTGTGTGTGTGTGTGTGTGTGTGTGTGTGTGTGTGTGTGTGTGTGTGTGTGTGTGTGTGTGTGTGTGAGAGAGAGAGAGAGAGAGAGAGAGAGAGAGAGAGAGAGAGAGATGCTATGTTAAAAATCCAATGCTATGTTAGACTCAATGCTATGCTAAGGACCTAAGACCCTGATGTTATGCTAAGGTCCCGTGCTATGCTATGCTATGCTATGCTATGCTAAAAATCTCCTGCTATGCTAAACACTTCCGCTATGCTAAATCTGATTGTATTTCTCTCTCTCTCCCCTCTTCTTTCCTCCCCTCACCCTCCTTCTCCCCTCCCTCCCCTTCTTAATCCCCCTTCCCCTCCCTCTCCCCTCTTCTACCTCCCCCCTTTCCCTCTCAAATTCTTTCCTCCCCTCATCCTTTCTCCCCTCCCTCTCCCCTGTTCTTCCATCCTCTCCCTCCTTCCTCCACTCCTCCCTTTCCTATCAACCTTCCCCTCCCCCTTCCCCTCCCCTTACCTTCCCCTCCCCTTCTGCTTCCCCTTCCCTCCCCTTCCCGTTCCCTTTACCTTCTCCTCACCTTCCCTTTCCCCTCCTCTCAACCTTCCCCTCCCCTTCCCCTCCCCTTCTGCTTCCCCTCCCCTCCCCTTCCCCTTCCCTTTACCTTCTCCTCCCCTTCCTCTCAACCTTCCCCTCCCCTCCTCCCCTTCCCTCACCGCCTCCGGATCTGCTTACCAATCTCAAATTCGCCTGGCATACCCAAAAGCCAAAACAACTTTCCATATCACTAAGGACTAGATTTACAAGACGCACATCCTTTCCCTGAGGATTTTCAGAAACTACTCACAACTCTTGAGGTATATTCATGTGTATAATCTTGGTATGATGGACATGCACACAGTATACTCTGGATATATTTGTGTGAATGTATAGGATGGAGAGAGACTGACATGGAGGGTGTATGTGAGTGAGGTGGAGGGTGGGAGAGGGAGGGAGGGGGAGGCCAAGGATGAGATGGAGGGATGGAGTGGAGAGGTATTTGAGAGAGGAGGGCGTGAGCTGGGAGCAGGGCAGTGAAATGGCAGGGGCCAGGGCGACATGGAGGCGATTTGTTTGTGGCCACCCCTTACGGGATTAAGGCGTCTGGCAATAGATAGATAGAAAGTATAGCACTGGGAGACGAATTTCTATCTATCTATAAATCTATCTATAGCCAAACGCCATAATCCCGTAATGGGTGACCGTCTGTCTTTGGGCTGGCTGTTTTACGGGGAGGGGCACTAACCCTCCACCAACCCAATTGTTGACACGCAGGGAGCACGTATGGTTTGGTTATATGGTTACCACCCAGCGTTGTTAATGGTTCCCTGGGTTATACAAACTCCTTTGGCTTGTCACTCAATGTAAAGCCACTAGAAAAGGAAAGAAGAGTAATAAAAAGTGACAGGAAAGATGGGAGAAATAGGAAGAGAGGAGGAGAGACGGAAAAAAAGAATGATAAAGGTGGAGAGAGAGAGAGAGAGAGAGAGAGAGAGAGAGAATATAAAGACAACTAAAAGCCACCCAACTTTCTCC
>NC_136997.1:48374023-48381523 GCF_032717465.1 Coenobita brevimanus
GGAAAGGTGTGGAGGTGAAAGGAGTGGAGGGAAAAGGGGTGGAGGGGAAAGGTGTGGAGGGGAAAGGTGTGGAGGGAAAAGGTGTGGAGGTGAAAAGGTGTGGAGGTGAAAGGTGTGGAGGGGAAAGGTGTGGAGGTGAAAGGTGTGGAAGGGAAAGGTGTGGAGGTGAAAGGTGTGGAGGTGAAAGGTGTGGAGGTGAAAGGTGTGGAGGTGAAAGGTGTGGAGGGGAAAGGTGTGGGGGGGAAAGGTGTGGGGGGGAAAGGTGTGGAGGGGAAAGGTGTGGAGGGGAAAGGTGTGGAGGGGAAGGGTGTGGAGGGGAAAGGTGTGGAGGGGAAAGGTGTGAAGGTGAAGGGTGTGGAGGGGAAGGGTGTGGAGGGGAAAGGTGTGGAGGGGAAAGGTGTGGAGGTGAAAGGTGTGGAGGGGAAAGGTGTGCAGGTGAAAGGTGTGGAGGTGAAGGGTGTGCAGGTGAAGGGTGTGCAGGTGAAAGGTGTGGAGGTGAAAGGTGTGGAGGGGAAAGGTGTGGAGGGGAGATGGAGAGGTTAATTATAAAGGTGAGGTGGTACAGGGCGACTTGGAGGCGATTTGTTTGTGGCCACCCCAAACGGAATTAAGGCGTCTGGCAATAGATAGATAGATAGAGATAGGTGGTACTTATAAACGTGACCTGGTAATTACTTATAAAGGTAACGTAGTAATTATGTGATGTAGTAATTAAAAAGGTGACGTGGTAATTATAAAGGTGATGTAGTAATTAAATATAAAGGTGACGTAGTAGTTATAAAGGTAATGTAGTAATTACTTATAAAGGTGACGTGGTAATTACTTATAAAGGTGGCGTGGTAATTACTTATAAAGGTGATGTAGTAATTACTTATAAAGGTGACGTAGTAGTTATAAAGGTGATGTAGTAATTACTTATAAAGGTGACGGAGTAATTACTTATAAAGGTGATGTAGTAATTACTTATTAAGGTGATGTAGTAGTAATAAAGGTGATGTAGTAATTACTTATAAAGGTGACGGAGTAATTACTTATAAAGGTGATATAGTAATTACTTATAAAGGTGACGTGGTAATTACTTATAAAGGTGGCGTCGTAATTACTTATAAAGGAGACGTGGTAATTACTTATAAAGGTGACGTAGTAACTAACTGGGCCCCGTGTTACAGGTAGCATAGCACCGTAACACCTTCTCCTTAGCGATTTATTTTGCTTATTACTGGCTGACCTAGTTATTTCTTTTCACTGATATCCTGAGTCGTTTGCAAGATTAAAAAAAAAAAAAATAATCATCTACCCAGGTGGAGTGTGGTAGATTTACGTATTTTTTTTTTTAATGCATGAAAGAAGGAACCCAAGGCCAGGACCCCGCATACCTTTCCTTCCACGAAAAAAAAAAAAAAAGCCAAATTCAAGATCCGTTCATACATGTCCTATTGTTTTCTTTTTTTTTCTTTTCTTTTTTTTACATTTCAAAATTATAACTATGAGGAAATAATGATAAAGTTAACGTAGCATCCAAAACCACAAAACAATTTACGTCAATCTAACCAGCACTAAGACAACACCAAGACAAAGACGACACCAAGACGTAACCAAGACAACACCAAGACAAAGACAATCCCAAGACAAAGACAACACCACGACGTAACTAAGACAATATCAAGACAAAGACAACACCATGACAAAGACAATGCCGAGACAAAGACAACACCACGACGTACCTAAGACAACACCAAGACGTAACTAAGACAACACCAAGACAAAGACAACATCAAGACGTAACTAAGACAACACCAAGGCAAACACAGCACCAAGACAAAGACAACACCAAGACAAAGACAACACCAAGACAAAGACAACACCAAGACAAAGACAACACCAAGACAAAGACAACACCAAGACAAAGACAACACCAAGACAAAGACAACACCAAGACATAACCAAGACAACACCAAGACAAAGACAGCACCAAGACAAAGACAACACCAAGACATAACCAAGACAACACCAAGACAAAGACAGCACCAAGACGTAACCAAGACAACACCACGACGTAACCAAGACAACACCACGACGTAACCAAGACAACACCAAGACAAAGACAACACCACGACGTAACCAAGACAACAAAGACAACACCAAGACGTAACTCAGCGTCTTTAGATCAGTTTAATTAGTAGTATGAGCAGGTAATCCGATAATGATGAGGAAGGGAAGGTGATGTGTTGCCTCTCTCTCTCTCTCTCTCTGTTATTTAAGCGCGTATATTAATATTAGAGTCACACTACCTTCACTGGAACGGAATGGCTGTGTTGTTTTTATATCTACGTATCAATGCACATGTAAATAAAATAAATAAATTAATAATGTAAAAAATAAAAATGAATATAATTTGTCTTTCCATATTCTTACCTGAAACACCTGTACAAAAAAAAAATATATATATAAGCCAAGCCAGCAAAAGTACCTCAAGGTCCAATAATAATAATAATAACAATAGTAATAATAATAATAATAATAATAATAATAATAATAATAGATAATAATAACAATAATAATAATAATAATAATAATAATAACAATAATAATAATAATAATAATAATAATAACAGAGGCACACCAGTAAAAAAGGTACCTCAAAGTCTGTATGCCCTATAACTCTCCATCGCTTCTTCCCTCAACGCCTGATCCTCGCATACTCATTCTCCACCTCTCTCCACCTTCCCTCTCCACCCAGTCCACCGTCTTCCACCAGCCTACAGTCCCTCATCCACCTCCCCTTCGCTCCTGTGAATTTTACCTTTTCTAACAGCTTGGTTGTGTGATGGATTTTACTGATGAAATATAGAGGTTTGTGGTGCTCTCTCTCTCTCTCTCTCTCTCTCTCTCTCTCTCTCTCTCTCTCTAGCTCTCTGGTGCTCTCTCTCTCTCTCTCAACAATAAAATTAATGAGTTTTATAGTCCTGCTCTCTCTCCCTCCCTCCCTCTCTCTCTCTCTCTCTCTCTCTCTCAGCCATTCCTAGTTTTCAATAAGGGCGGTGGGAATTGGCGTCAAAGTGGTGACATGTGGAAACAGACTATAATCTCCACACACACACACACACACACACACACACACACAGTTTATATATATAGTACACACCTATGATAAAACAACTCTGACCTAAATAAAACTAACTCAAAAACCGTATATATTTTCTGATTAATTAATTTATTTATCTATTTTTTTGACTGTGAGAGTAAATTTTCGACCGAGAGACAGAGTTAAAAAAAATATTGAAAAACTTTGCTTTTAAAAATTGCTAATGCCATCTATAACTTTCTGTCTTCGTCCAATGCCCTTCCCACGTCAGGCAGAATTCGAATTTCATGGAGAATTTCTTTTCGTAGTTATTTCTCGTACTCCTTTTTTCTTTTGCATCCAAATCTATGCATACTCGTATATAGATAGATAGGTAGATAGATAGAAAGACAGACAGAGACATCTAGATAGACAGATAGACAGACAGGTGTATGGCCAGGTATTTTCTTGTAAGCACACATGGTTGAATGCAAGTGCTGTTTCTACATTATTTTTGTTCACTGCTTTCCATGCTTCGGGCTAAGATACCTTGATCTGCATTTAGACTTGTGAGTAGGTGTCCAAGTGTCAGTTTATTGAGTAACGTTTCCTATCTTCTGGGAACATCTTCAGGGCAAACTGACGCAGGGGGAACCAGACCTGATTATATAGCGGTGTGTCGATGCGTGATGGCAAAAACGCAGCTTAGTGCACGCATGAAAAGCACTAAGCACAAGTTATACAATGCAGAAATAGTACTTGGAGCCTCGTTCGCTTACAAAAAATATATGTGCCGATATATATATGTGTACTCCGACACTTCTTTCCACAGTAATACCCTTGTACACCGCTTCTATACCACACCTCCTCTTAAATCTACCCCACCCATTTGCACTGCAGCCATCCACACCTTCACCACCACTCCTACACCAGTCAGGAATTTGTTCAGAAGCCAGACTCCAATTAGTGAGGCAGGCAGGCAGGCAGGCAGCGATGTGGAGGGCCAGGTGGGTAGGAGAGGGAACTGCAATATAAAGGAAGAGAGAGAGAGCTGTAAACTTGATAAATGAACAGGGTGCTCGCCCTGAAAGCAACTCATGGTCGCTTAGGTGTCTGGGTTTAAAATGTTGTGTAAAATGGAGTGCAAAAATTCATATACAATCCTGCCTCGTCTTTGAAAGTGCTTAGGGTTGGATTTTCATTGGAGAGATCATATTATCTCTCTTGTAAAATCTGATTCCAAGAGACTAGGTGTGGTAAGCCGACCCCATGCCGTCTTTACCTCGACACAGTTGTTGACTTTATACACGGGCTTTATTCGCCCCTGTGTAGAGCACAAATCTCACGTGTGGGGAGGCTCCTCACATACAGCTCTTCTCAATAAGGTGGAGTCAAAGGCTTTTTGTCTCATTAACTCTCCATCCCCTACTGGCTCCCTTTAATCTCTGTCTCTTCGCCGCACTGTTGCATCTTTATCCCTTTTCTATCGCTGCTTAAATGGTCACTGCTTCCCTAAACTGTCTGCTTGCATCCCTGCACCACTACGACGGGCGCGTAGCACCCGTCTAGCAACAAACTCTCATCCCTTTTCCGTCCAACTCTCTAATACAAGAATTAACCGTTACTCCCAGTCCTTCATGTATGCAACAGGTCAAATCTGGAACTGTCTCCCTCTGTCTGTATTTCCTACTTCCTGTGATCTCCAGTCTTTCAAACGCAGTGTGTCCAGGCATCTCGAAAGGAACGGATCTTGAATCTGGCTCCCTGTTATTTTGCTTTTTTTTTTTTTTCTTGTAGGGAACAATACTACGGGCTTCTGGCCTTTGGTTCCTTCTTCCTTGCAAAAAAAAAAAAGTTACCTGTCTTTCGCCTTTCTTCCTCTTCTCGGTGAACGCCAGAGTATCGTTCTTTTTCGTAATATTTCACATTTCTCATCCCTCCCCAAACGTCACAGTATTTCGTTCATAACATTCCACATCCATCATGCCTCACCACACGCCAAAGAGTCTGTGTTTGTGAAATATGTAGTTATTTATATATTTTTTTGGCCGTAGCTGTCAGAGTATTTCGTTCTCCATAACATTCCACATCTCTCATTTCTCTCCTCACGTCAGACAATACCCTTCCTTTTCACGCTTCGTTGTGTTGTATTGTCCTATAATTTTTTAAGTAATTTCATGTCGGCACCTTCCTTTGGTTTATAAGAGAAGTAATGTATGTATGTATGGATATTATTATTATTATTATTATTATTATTATTATTGTTGTTGTTGTTACTATTATTACTATTATTATTATCATTATTATTATTAACGGATATACTCTTATTCTTGTTACTACTACTACGACTACTACTACTACTACTACTACCACTACGATACTATTATTATTATTATTATTATTATACTGCTACTACTGATCCTACTATTAATACTACCACTCCTCCTCCTTCTCCTCCTCCTCCTCCTCCTCTTCCTACTACTATTACTACTACTACTACTACTACTACTACTACAGGCCTAGTTTAAGCCCATTTCCACCCATATCAGTAATACACACTAATATATCCAGGTAATAGCACTTTAATTACGCGTGTATAGCCTAATTAAATGAATAATTAGGCAGTGTTATTCATGCCTGTATGGAACTGACACTACATGTATGGAAATATTACAACTACTGATGATGTGGGACGTAGGCCTATCTATCTATTTACCTGTCTATCTATCTATCTGTCTGTCTGTCTGTCTGTCTAAGAGAATGTGTCACTATCTGTCTTATATATATGTCTGTCTAAGAGAATGTGTCACTATCTGTCTATCTGTCTGTCTATCTGTCATTACCTATCTATCTATCTACCTGTCTATCTGTCATTACCTATCTATCTATCTACCTGTCTATCTGTCTATCTATCTGTCTGTCTGTCTGTCTCATTTATCTATCTATCTATCTATCTGTCTATCGCTTTTTGTCATTAATGTCTCTATGTCTATCTATATTTATCTATTATCAGCATATTTTTACAGATAGATAGATAGAGTGATAGATGTACATTAATAAATATCACAAACTTGCATAGTCATGAATCAAGCTCATTATGCATACAAATACCATTATCTATCTATCTATCTATATCTATCTATCTACTAGTTATTCTGCCTATCTATCTATCTACCTATATCTATCTCTATCTATCTACTAGTTATTCTATCTATCTATCTATCAATCTACCTATCTGTCTATCTATCAATCTATCTACCTATATCTATCTCTATCTATCTATCAGTTATTCTATCTATCAGTCTATCTATCAATCTACCTATCTATCTCTATCTATCTATCAGTTATTCTATCTATCCGTCCATCTATCAATCTACCTATCTGCTTATCTATCAATCTATCTATATCTATCTATCTCTATCTATCTATCAGTTATTCTATCTATCCGCCTATCTATCAATCTACCTATCTGCCTATCAATCTAATTATCTATATCTATCTATCTCTATCTATCAGTTATTCTATCTATCTGTCTATCTATCAATCTACCTATCTATCTATCTACCTATATCTATCTATACATCTATCTATATCTATATCTATCTATCTACATTTTTCTATACCTATCTATGTATATCTATCCATCTATCTATCTATCTATCTATCTACCGCGTATGCCCAATTATACATAAATATTTACAATTTACAAACCAACACATTTACTCTCTAAAAATAAATCTTTCTTAATATACGTCTCTTTATTTATTTATTTATTTATTTTATTTATTGTATTTTATTTATTATTTATTTCATTTATTTATTTATTTTATTTATTTATTTTATTTATTTTATTTATTTATTGTATTTATTTATTTATTTTAAATATTTATTTTATTTATTTATTTATTTTATTTATTTATTTATTTTAATTATTTATTTTATTTTATTTATTTTATTTATTTATTTTATTGATTTTACTTTATTTCATTATTTATTTCATTTATTTATTGTATTTTATTTATTATTTATTTCATTTATTTATTTATTTTATTTATTTATTTTATTTTATTTACCTTATTTATTGTATTTATTTATTTATTGTAATTCTTTATTTTATTTATTTTAAATATTTATTGTATTTATTTATTTATTTTAATTATTTATTTTATTTATTTATTTATTTTAATTATTTATTTTATTTTATTTATTTATTTTATTTATTTATTTTATTGATTTTACTTTATTTTATTATTTATTTCATTTATTTATTTATTTTATTTATTTATTGGAGGAGATAATTTTGCAGACTTCTGTTCTTTACTTCCTTCTTCCTTTATTAAAAAAAAACTTTCTTATTTTCTCAAACAAATAAAGTTATAATTATATGAAAAATAAAAACATCTCTAAAATCATATTGGAATAATTTTTGGCCTTCC
>NC_136997.1:48389023-48411523 GCF_032717465.1 Coenobita brevimanus
CCACTGCAAATTCAATTTAGCGTCTGAATCAATGTTCGAGTCTATTGGTGTTCAAATCCAATTCAGAGTCAATTAGTGTTCAAATCTAAGACTGCTTATATCCATCACTGCTTACTCTGTAGATTATTAGCATTTGATCCATTAGTGTTCGAATCCAAATCAGAGGCCAAACACAGCTCTGGACTCGAATCCCTCAGCACCCGAAGCAATTAAATCCGATTCCAACTCAGCACCCAAACCCAGCTCACTATATGAACCTTTCTTAACTATATGTAATCTGAATCCTACCAAGCATCACTCCAGCTCTGAACTCGAATCCCTCAGCACCCGAAGCAATTAAATCCGATTCCAACTCACCAACCAAACCCAGCTCACTATATGAACCCATTTTTCTTAACTGCATGTATGCCAAATCCAACTACGCACTCAAATCCATTGGGGATCTGATCAGTTATATCCCAAAGCCAACTCAGCACTCAAACCCACCTAAGACTGCCAATCCATCAGCACTCAATCAACGCAATCCCTATCAAACTCAGCGCCCTTACCCACCTCCAAAAGCCAGTCCATCAGCACTCATTCAACGCAATCCCTATCGAACTCAGCATCAATGCAATCCCCATCGAACTCAGCATCCAAACCCACCTCCAGACGCCAATCCATCAGCACTCAATCAACGCAATCCCTATCGAACTCAGCACCCTGATCCAGCTCCAGACGCCAATCCATCAGCACTCAATCAAACGCAATCCCTATCGAACTCAGCACCCTGATCCAGCTCCAGACGCCAATCCATCAGCACTCAATCAAACGCAAGCCCTATCAAACTCAGTGTCAATGCAATCCCTACCGAACTCAGCATCCAAACCCGCCTCCAGGCGCCAATCCATCAGCACTCAATCAAACGCAATCCCTATCGAACTCAGCGCCCTAATCCAGCTCCAGACGCCAATCCATCAGCACTCAATCAAACGCAATCCCTATCGAACTCAGCACCCAAATGGATCAGGCCGGAAACCAACTTAGCGCTAGATTAAAACTTGTGAGAGCCTCTGGGTGTCGGAGAGGGCTAATCAAGGAACAAGAGACGCTAATGACGATCACATCTCGACAGGCGGATGGTTTGGTGCTTCTGTCCATCATTATGTGAGCTTCAGTCTTTTTCTTTTTTAATGCAAGGAAGAGGGAATCAAAGGTCTGAAGCCATCTAATATCGTTCCCTCCAATAAAAAATAATCAAAGGTCTGAAGCCATCTAATATCGTTCCCTCCAATAAAATATAATCAAAGGTCTGAAGCCCTCTAATTGTTCCCTTCAATAAAATATAATCAAAGGTCTGAAGCCCTCTAATTGTTCCTTCAATAAAATATAATCAAAGGTCTGAAGCCCTCTAATTGTTCCCTTCAATAAAATATAATCAAAGGTCTGAAGCCCTCAATTATTGTTCCATTCAATAAAATATAATCAAAGGTCTGAAGCCCTCTAATTGTTCCCTTCAATAAAATATAATCAAAGGTCGGAAGCCCTCTAATTGCTCCCACCAATAAAAAAATATAAACAAGATAACAGAGAGTCCAATTTCGATCACTGCTTGAATCCATTTGGGCTTGAATCCAACTTAACTCTTGAATCCAATACTGGTCGTATCAGTCAATGCTCAGATCAATCCTAAACGAATCCAAATCATTACTCGACTCCAACTGAGTGCTTGAACTAATCAGACCTGCATCCAAACCAGTTCCTGACGCAACTGGACGCGAATCCAAATCAGTTTTCGAACCAGTCAAACCCAAACCTACCACTGCTCGAATCCAACGCAGAATTCAAACCCACAGAGGAATCCAACTCAGCAAGTGAATCCATAAGCATTCGAATCCAAGAACATCACATCAGCATTCGAACCCAGTTGCAAAGGAATCCAACTCAGGGCTCAAAACGATCAACACTCGAATCCAACTCAGAATCCGAATCCAAATCAGCATTCGAATCCAAATCAGCATCCGAATCCAACTCAGCATCCGAATCCAAATCAGCATGCGAATCCAACTCAGCATCCGAATCCAACTCAGCATGCGAATCCAAATCAGCATCCGAATCCAAATCAGCATCCGAATCCAAATCAGCGTTCGAATTCAGCTGCACTGGAACCCATCAGGGGGCGAACCCAACTTAGGACTGTATTAAAACTTGTGAGAGTGTCTCGGGGAGGGAGGGAGTTAATTATGCAACAAGGCAGCTTAATGACATACACACCTCCACAGATTGCCACCTTGTCCACACTTCGCCCCCCTGAACTTCCCTTCTTCCTTGCAACAGGGAAATTGCACTGATCAACGCTGGCTTCAAGGATTTCAACATTTGCGTGACATATACAGGTAGCTATAGTGAATTACGTAAACAAATATTGCCACCTTGTCCACACCTCGCCCCCCTGAACTTCCCTTCTTCCTTGCAACAGGGGAATTGCACTGATCAACGCTGGCTTCAAGGATTTCAACATTTGCGTGACATATACAGGTAGCTATAGTGAATTACGTAAACAAATATTGCCACCTTGTCCACACCTCGCCCCCCTGAACTTCCCTTCTTCCTTGCAACAGGGAAATTGCACTGATCAACGCTGGCTTCAAGGATATCAACACCTACGTGACATGTACAAATATTTATATCTGAATTACGTGAACAAATATCTATATCTACAGGTATATTTGTATTACTTTAACACCTATCTATATTTATACCACACATTTACACCTGGCTATCTATATTTTCACCCGTACTACATTTACAATTATTTATATCTGTACATGAATTTGTTTGTGGCCACCCCAAACGGGATTGAGGCGTCTGGCAATAGATAGATAGATAGAATAACCTCTACATAAACGCAAATACTCGCTAGGAATATAACAAAGGCGTGCTAAGATTCTGCCTATTTCTTAAGATGCCTTCAAGATTACATTCTAAGATGCCTTGAGACACAGAATAAACATTGACACTGATTAAACATTTCCTGGTAAATCACGTATTCTTGTCATACTTTCCTACATAAATAAACAAGATATAAACACACGTACCTTCATAGATAAACACAGAGAGTAAACATAGATACCAGCATACATTAATGAGCTCGGGACTAAATTTCTTTACAATAAATAAAAAATTACAGTACCATGTAAAATTAGTATATAACAATCCTAATTTCTATATATTTCCTGCAGGGTTATGATAATGGTAAATCAGATTATTATTACTATGGCAAAAGAATCATTACATTAATTTGTTTATAATTATTACATCTTTATTCAGTTATCATTTACGTCATCGATTAGCTGGGTGAATTATGAGAGAGAGAGAGAGAGAGAGAGAGAGAGAGAGTATAGATTATGGCTTCCATTCATTATCTTAAACTCTTGCACAGTCAGTCAGCGTTATCACCAAATTAATCACAGTATACTCAGCCCCGCCACGCGTCCATCGTGTGTGTGTGTGTGTGTGTGTGTGTGTGTGTGTGAAGGTTTGATTAATGGAGCCAGTAGTAGCAGTGTCTCCCGTGTGTGTGTGTGTGTGTGTGTGTGTGTGTGTGTGTGAGTTTAATTAATGGCACCAATAATAGCACTCACTCTCTCTCTCTCTCTCTCTCTCTCTCTCTCCTTGTGTGTGTGTGTGTGTGTGTGTGTGTGTGTGTGTTTAATTAATGGCACCAATAATAGCACTCTCTCTCTCTCTCTCTCTCTCTCTCTCTCTCTCTGTGTGTGTGTGTGTGTGTGTGTGTGTGTGTGTGTGTGTGTGTGTGTGTGTGTGTGTGTGTGTGTGTGTGTGCAGCGTGAGGGTTTAATTAACTCTCTCCACCTGTATTACCTACACAGGTGAGTGCTAATTGCCTTCCTAGTTTATGATGCTCCACCCAACTCACCTGGACAAGGAGTTAGGGTCCTAATCAACTTACAGGTAAAGAGGCCTCCAGGTAAGTTTTATCACCTGAGGGAACTGGACCAACTATCACAATGAGGTAGGGGTTAGTCCCCTTGGTTACTAGTGTGGAAGGTCCCTAAACACCTTTCATTAAACGATTTATTTTGCTTTCTACACCTTATTACCCTTCCCTGTGCTATATACATAACTGTAATATCACCATACTCTCGATAAATTACGTACAAAAGGATACTAACCAGTCATATCTAAAAATAAATCGCTAAGGAAGAGGTGTTAGGGAGCTTCAGACTCAATTAATAAAAAATGGGGAAATAATGTTGCTAAATGACACTGATAATGCAATATAAGGACCAATGTTTACTTTCATGTCTGTTTGTATTTGTGTATTCATGTATATCTGTGTGACCTAAATTGATAGCCACATGCAGCGTCTCTCTCTCTCTCTCTCTCTCTCTCTAAGGAATAATGTTATGCTGTTTAAAGGGGATATATGGATGTGTGAATTCGTGATTTTTTTTATATATTTACTGTCCTTTGGTGGGAAAAAAGGTGATGGTGATGATGATGATGATGATGATGATATTCCTGGTCTGGTTGTTGTTGTTGTTGTTCTTGTTGTTTGTTGATGATGATGATGATGATGATGAAGATGATGATTCTGGTCTTAATGGTGATGATGATGATGATGATGATGATGATGAAGATGATGATTCTAGCTTTAATAGTGATGATATTAATAATGATGATGATGATGATGATGATGATGGATTCTATATTCCAGGATCCGATGCCCAAGTGTAGTCAGAAGGATAGATTTAACTAGAAACCAAAGAGACTCATATCCAAACTACCACCCATCCAATTTCACGCCACCAGAACTAAATTTTCAAGAGAATTAAACCCAGTCCCATCGAGTGAAAGCAAACCTGAAGGCTTAAAGATGCCGGCTGATAAAATACACACATAATTGGAGAAGTCTATCCTTGTCAGTCACTCAGTCCTTCTCATCCGATTTCAGTTTCCAAAGCCAATTAGCTGCCTTCCAGATCCGAAAAAATGAAGTTGAATATTTTGAGTCCCCCCCCTCCTCCTTTTCCCCCTCCTCCTCCTCCCTTCCCCTCCCTCCCCCTCTCCTCCTCGCCCTTCCCCTCCCTCTTCCTCCTTAATCCAATCTTCTTTCACTAACTTTAACTTTCATTTCAATTCATCATTCATTTACTTCATCAAGCCCCCTCACGCACCGACTCTCTCTCTCTCTCTCTCTCTCTCTCTCTCTCTCTCTCTCTCTCTCTCAATATTTCACACATTTTATTATTCATATCAGTCACTCATACTGGTAACCCCCCCCCTCGCTCTCTCTCTCTCTTTTTCATACATTTTATTATTCATATCATTCACTCATACTGGTAACCCCCCCCCTCTCTCTCTCTCTCTCTCTCTCTCTCTCTCTCTCTTTAAGCTCCTTCATTCTCATCCATAATATCTTAATACAAGAATTCCCCCCCTCTCTGTCTGTCTGTCCGTCTGTCTGTCTGTCTCTCTCTCTCTCTCTCTCTCTCTTTAAGCTCCTTCATTCTCATCCATAATATCTTAATACAAGAATCCCCCCCTCTCTGTCTGTCTGTCTGTCTGTCTGTCTGTCTCTCTCTCTCTCTCTCTTTAAGCTCCTTCATTCTCATCCATAATATCTTAATACAAGAATCCCCCCCTCTCTGTCTGTCTGTCTGTCTATCTCTCTCTCTAATTCATCGTTCACCCCCTTCATCACACCACCCCTTCCTCAGCGCTCTTCCCATCTTCCCAAAAAGTTTTTCAAAATTCATCGGACCCATGTATATCATTAGGGACATGGAGTTTGCGTGGAGTTTTTTATATATATATATCGCTCGACCAGATATGTCCAATAATATTCGCTAATCTTGCTCTCAAAAAGGCGGTGGGATCTGATAAACACACACACACACACACACACACACACACACACACACACACACACACACCATAAATCTTTAGTCATCATTATCATCATCCTAATGAGGAATAACACATACACACACACACACACACACACACACACACACACACACACACACACACAATAAATCTCTCGTCATCATTATCAACATCTTAATCAGGAATCACACACACACACACACACACACACACACACACACACACACACACACACCATAAGTCTTTAGTCATCATTATCATCATCCTAATGAGGAATAACACATACACACACACACACACACACACACACACACACACACCATAAATCTCTCGTCATCATTATCATCATCGTAATCAGGAATCACACACACACACACACACACACACACACACACACACACACACACACACACACCATAAATCTCTCGTCATCATTATCATCATCCTAATCAGGAATCACACACACACACACACACACACACACACACACACACACACACACACACACACACACACACACCATTCTCTAGTCATCATCATCATCATTATCATCATCATCATCAATCTTTCTCTATATTACTTATCTAGAAAAGCTAAAAAATAAAACAGTGATGATGATGATGATGATGATGATGGCGAAGATGATGATGATGATGAAGGGGCGGAGAAGGAGGAGAAGGATGAGGACAAGAAGAAGATGAAAAATTAGACGAAGACGATAACTTGTCAACCTTGCAATCAACCTAATGCAAAAATACCGCACGAGAGAGAGAGAGAGAGAGAGAGAGAGAGAGAGAGAGAGAGAGTAAAATTCCAGACACAAGCCCTCTCCTGCAAGAAAAATTATATATATATACAATCTGCAAAGGGAAGAACAATCTATAATTCCACACTGCTCGTTGCAACTAGGAGCGGTTCCTGGTAATATTTTCCAGTGCAATACGGCCTTGGAAACTCTTACCTTGATTTTTTCCACTTGCCTAAAGTTTTCCTGCCCTTGCTCACTGGTCTAAATTCGCTGGGGCGTGGAAATTAAAGTTTTACAAGGAAGCATCGCCTAATCTAGTAATCTAATTTACTAACCTCTTCTTTACCGTGCTTATTCTGCCCTGACGTAACACGGTATAATGTTTTTTTAATCTGCCTCAACCAGAATCAATTTAACTGAGCATAATCCAACTCGACCCAACCTATTTCATTTTAATCCTGCCAAGCCCAACCCAGCCCATACCTACCCAAACCAAGCCTTCTTAACCCAATCTGACCTAACCTAACCCAATCTAGCCTATCCTAACCCAGTCCAATCCAACTCAACCCAACCCAACCCACACAAACCTAACTACAACAAACCTAACCCAATCAAACTTAACCAAGCCTAACCTAATCCACCCCAACCCAACACAATCCTATCCTACCCACCCCAACCAAACACAAACCCTATCCTACCCAACCCAACCCAACACAAACCTATCCTACCCACCCCAACCCAACACAAACCCATCCTACCCAATCCAACCCAACAAAAACCCTATCCTACCCACCCCAACCCAACATAATCCCACCCTACCCAACCCAACCCAACACAAACCCATCCTACCCAACCCAACCCAACACAAACCCACCCTACCCAACCCAACCCAACATAAACCCTATCCTACCCAACCCAACCCAACCAAACCAACCCTAACCTAAACCAAACCTAACCGAATACTGTACTAGATTTGCAGCCTAATCTGGAAGCCCTAGTAACAGATTTTCACTTATATTTTTCTTGCATTACCTTTCAACTTCCGAGACTCAACTTCCCCCCAAACAAAGTAATCGTATTAGAGGGTAAAATCCTCAGGTAACTTTTGCAGGTGGGAAGTTCAGGTGGGCATGAGGTGAAGAGGGACGTAATTGGGTGGAAAATTCTCGTTAGTTTCGTTCAGTTGTTCATTAGTCTACTTTGGGAACAAGAGTGATGTTTGTGGTAGTAATAGTAGTAGGGGGAGTAGTACGGTGGTGGTGGTGGTGGTGGTAATAGTAGTAGTAGTAGTAGTAGTAGTAGTAGTAGCAGTGGTGGTGGTGGTGGTGGTGGTGGTGGTGGTGGTGGTAGTAGTAGTAGTAGTAGTAGTAGCAGTAGTAGTAGTAGTAGTAGTAGTCGTGTCTTGTGGTATGGTGAGGTGTTTCCTTATATATAATACAGGCGAGACTACAAAAGAACCGTGTGCTACTCTAGCCTAAGCCCTTTCAAAGTAAGTCGCTAAGGAAGATATGCTACGAATATTCCAGTGCCCCCTGTAATTACGGTTCTAAATGCTAAAACGGCCTCAATATCAAAACACCCAAATACTATTAATATAAATCCTCTTCTCGAAATCTTTGAGAATTTTGATTATACGTGGAAATTTTGAGGCAGTTACCTGTAGTATTTCAAAATGGGGCATGAGTTGACAGTTCCGGATCGTATCGTTTATAAAGACTCTAACATGCTTGCTTGCGTCGGACTTGGTCAACTAATAGCGACTGTCCATGCTGCTCGATCTCTGGCAGCCTCCCTATTCAGTCCCTTATCCCTGAGGTCGCACTCTATGATCTCGTCCCAGGTCTTTTTCAGTCTACCTTTCATAACATTACCCCCGACGTTCACATTTCTCACCTTCCACATCCAATTGTCATCCCTCATCCTCTCCACATGTCCAGACCATCTCAATCTATCCCTCCTCCTCACAACGCTAATACACTCCAGTCCCATCCTTCCCCTCCACTTACCCAAATCATCTCAATCTATCCTTCCCCATCACAGCATCATTACACTCCAGTCCCATCCTTCCCCTCCACTTGCCCAAACCATTTCAATCTACCCCTCCTCATCACAACACCAATACACTCCGGTCCCATCCTTCCTCTCCACATGCCCAAACCATCTCAAGCTATCCTCATCACAGCATGCACTCCTATCCTTCCTCTCCACATGCCCAAACTATCTTAATCTACCCCTTCTCATCACAATACCAATACACTCCAGTCCCATCCTTCCTCATAACCATCTCAATCTACCCTTCCTCATCTCAGCATCAATACACTCCAGTCCCATCCTTCCTCTCCACATGCCCAAACCATCTCAATCTATCCTTCCTCATCACAGCATCAATACACTCCAGTCCCATCCTTCCTCTTAACTCTTCAATCGTAAACCTAGCCCCCATAGGCCGTGCATTCAAGGACGCACTACACATCCATCTAACCACGACATTTCTGTACGTTTGAGCCTACGAATATCCTCTTGCTTTACTGCCCAGGTCTCACTACCATACAGCATTACACTCCTAACTCATACTGCATAAAAAGTCCCCCCGACCTGAGACAAAAATGAAAACTGGAGAGGTGAGATAGAAAGGTCAAGGCTCTACGAATTTCACCTTTGGCACAGAAAAAATAGGGACCTTCACTGTACATCACCGGTTGCGTGGAATGTCTTGGTGTTTTCCTGTGAGACGCTGAAGAAGATACAAGAAGACAGTGAAGGAAAAAAAAATCATTGCATCTGGAATCTCGTCTCTTGCACTGTAATTCAATTTCCTCGTAACAACGCGGTATATATATATATGAAGAGAGAGAGAGAGAGAGAGAGAGAGAGAGAGAGAGAAAAACACACACACACACACACACACACACACACACACACACACACACACACACACACACACAGACGAAGTAAAGTGAGTCTCGTGCCTTTGTTCGCATAAAAACTCATCCACTCAATGCAGGGGCGATTGAATTAGGGACTTGAATGGTTAATTAGATGGTTGCCTGTGCGTGGTGGTGGGAAATATGGGAGTGTTATCCTTGTCAGTGACGCTTGAGATGCCGAACTAGAGGGAAAACTGAATAAAAAACTGGCATATCTTAAGGAGGGACCTCTATAATGAGTGAAATAGGGATGTGGAAGGTACAGTGATGGTTGCGTGTCGTAGTCTACTTGTTATCCTTGTCAGTGACGCTTGACGAAATCTATCTATCTATCTACCTATCTATTGCCAGACGCCATAATCCCGTAAGGGGCGGCCATGTGACTTATTTGTTTTACGGGGAGGGGCACTAACCCTCCACCAACCCACTTGCTGACACGTAGGAAGCACGTGTGGTGTGGTTATATGGTTACCACCCAGCGTTGTACATGGTTTCTTAGCTTACAGGAAACCATTTGGCTTGTCACTCAATGTAAAGCCACCTGTAAAGGAAAGAAAAGAAATAAGAAGTGACAGGAAAGATGGAAGAAATAGGAAGAGAGGAGGACAGGCACAGAAAAAGAATGATAAAGGCTAAGGAAGAAGTAGGCAGCACTACATCAAGTGAGTGGATGATGGTCGCCACCACCTACCGAAATCCACTCTGTTAATTCAACTCGCCTGGCAGCATCTTGTGTATTGCGGGGACGGCCCAGTCTGCTGGTGTGGGCGTGGGAGAGGCAGAGGGAGAAGATGAATAAATGATGCAGGAAAGACACTGACGTGGAAAATGAATAAATGATGCAGGATAGACACTGATATCGTTTACACACATACACACACACACACACACACACACACACACACACACACACACACACATATACACACACACGGTAAACTGACACTCGGTCTATCATAACTACGCTTTGGACTCATTAACAGGAATATGGGTGGAGGTGTAGAATGATGGGGGTAGAATGATTCGGGGGTAGAATGATGGGCGTAGAATGATGGGGTAGAATGAAGGGGGTAGAATGACTGCGGGTAGAATGATGGGGATGTGGAAATATTAGGGGTATTGTGGGTAGAATGATAGAGGGGTAGAATGAAGAGGGGTAGAATGATGGGGGTAGAATGATGGGGGTGTGGAAACATTGGGGGTATTGTGGGTAGAATGACAGTGGGGTAGAATGATGGGGGTGTGGAAATATTGGGGGTACTGTGGGTAGAATGACAGTGGGGTAGAATGATGGGGGTGTGGAAATATTGTGGGTATTGTGGGTAGAATGACAGTAGGGTAGAATGATGGGGGTGTGGAAATATTGTGGGTATTGTGGGTAGAATGACAGTAGGGTAGAATGATGGGGGTGTGGAAATACTGGGGGTACTGTGGGTAGAATGACAGTAGGGTAGAATGACTGGGGTGTGGAAATATTGTGGGTATTGTGGGTAGAATGACAGTGGGGTAGAATGACGGGGGGGGCAGAATGAGTAGAATGACGCCTCGACATGTGTGCATCCGTCAGTCCTCTATGATTCGGAAAACGCATTGCCTGTGACGTGATGGCGGTGGAGGCGGGGAGTGTCGAGTGAAAAGGAAAGTGTTTGACGGTGTGAAAAGATTACTGTGGAAAATGTGGGGCTCTTAACCCCCTTGGAGCGACGACACAATGAGGGAGAGAGGCAGGAGGGAGAGGGAGATAAGTGAAGGGAGGGAGAGAGAGGGAGGGAGAGAGAGGGAGGGAGAGGGAGATAAGTGGAGGAGAGGAGGTGAACGTAAATTGTAGACCGGGGATGATGAGTTGAGGAGGAGGAGGAGGAAGAAGGGGGGGAAGTGGGGGTTTTGCTGAGAGAGAGAGAGAGAGAGAGAGAGAGAGAGAGAGAGAGAGAGAGAGAGATAATGGGGGAAATTGAGGCTTTTTACCCCCCGGTGAGGACAAAATGGGGGGGGAGGGATGGAAAAATGGAGGGGAAAGAGGGAGGGAGAGGGAAATGGAGGGAGGGAGGGGCTGGGAGGGAGGGAGGAAGGGATAGGTAGGTGGAGGAGAGAAGGAGCAGAAGGGAGGAAAGAAAAGGCGGAGAAGGAAGGAAGGAAGAAAAGGAGAGGAAGAATAGAGGAAGAAATTTATAGAGACAGGGAGAGGGGGGGGAGTGAGAGAATCGCAAATTGTAAGGTAAGAGGAGGAGGAGGAGAGAAATAAGTGGGGAAAGAAGGTGATAGTATGGTGGAGAGAGAGAGAGAGAGAGAGAGAGAGAGAGAGAGAGAGAGAGAGAGAGAGAGAGAGATGAAAATGAAAGTAAATTGTAAGAAAGAGCTCAAGGAGAAATGATGAAGATGAATAATAAGTGATGATGAGGAAGGATGGGACACGTGAAGGAAGGAAGGAAGACAGGGAGAAATGAAAGGAAAATAGGAGAGAAGGAGGGAGGGAGGGAGAAAGACGGAAGGGAGAAAGAATGAGAGGAAAAGTGGAGAGGGAGGGAGAGAAAGAAAGAAGCTTGAAGAAGAGGAGAATGGAAACGTGTGAAGGATGGAGGAAAAGAATGGAGGGAGGGAGGAAGGGAGAGAGGGAGGGAGGGGAGGGAGGGAGGGAAGGGAGTTTAAGTAATCGAATGAATAATGCATCAAGATCACCAAATTGACTGATGTACGCAATTTGGTTAGAGAGAGAGAGAGAAAGAAAGAAAGAGAGAGAGAGAGAGAGAGAGAGAGAGAGAGAGATTTATACATGCAATCATTATAAAACAGATGTTGCAAAAATAACACAGGCTTCCTATACATTTTGATAAATAGATAGACAAATAGATAGATAGATAGACAGACAGACAGACAGACACAGATAAATACATAAACATACATACATACATACAGACAGACAGACAGAAATTAATAAAGAAATCGATAATTATACTGACATGGACAGGTAAGTAGGTAGGTAGGTAGGTAGGTAGGTAGGTAGGTAGGTAGGCAGGCAGGCAGGTAGGTAGGTACATAGTTTATAAGTTAGCTAAGCAAGTAGATTAGCAAACACACACACACACACACACACACACACACACACACACACACACACACACACACACTGACCCGACCCGACCTAAGACTGCCCTGAGGAGATGACCCGCCAATGACCTCGTTACAGAGATGAAAACAGGGAAATATTGCAGGCCATTGTCTTTCTCACTTACCTCTCTCTCTCTCTCTCTCTCTCTCTCTCTCTCCATTAACTTTAACTGCAACATTTGTAGTATTTTTCTCATTCCTCCTCCTCCTCCTCTTCTTCTTCTTCTTCTTCTTCTTATTATTATTATTATTATTATTATTAACGTACCGTACTATTACTATTCCCGGTACCGTATTATTATTATTATTATTATTATTATTACAGGTTACATTTTTTTGGGCTATCATGATCGTTATCGTCGTCATCGTCATCATCATCATTAGTAGCCTATAATTTTAGGGTCATCATCATCATCATCAACATCACCATCAAAATAACCATAATAATAATAATAATAATAATAATAATAATAATAATAACCTAATCATCTCGACCACCATCACCATCACCACCACCACCACCACCACCATCACCACCACCACCATCACCACCACCACCATCACCACCACCACCACAAACAGGTACCCACAACACAATACACATTAATTAGATAAAAAGACAAGCTATATCGGCAATGCGTCCGGTTCGCATAAATCGCCTAAAATCCTGTAATACGTCTCCGATAATCCCCTATTAAATTAACACCAATATATTACAATCACCGCTTAGGATGGATGGTGATGTGTGTGTGTGTGTGTGTGTGTGTGTGTGTGTGTGTGTGTGTGTGTGTGTGTGTGTGTGTGTTTATTACCCCCGCAGTGACGCTGGTGGAGGCTATGTACGTATTCAGTTCACCCACCTTATATATCCTTCCCAGACAGACAGACACACACACACGAAAAACACAGGTAGAAATATTAGAAGCCACAGTAATGACAAGTACAGGTAAATACATAACAGGTAAAAAAATATAAAAAGTAATTGTTATATATGGGCAAAAATAATCATGTAATTACACTAGATGGTTTTGCAGAGTTTGTAACCTTAAATGGAATAAGGTAATTTGGTGGAATGCGTCTGTATGGGGTGGAGAGGTATATGAGAGAGGGGGGTGTGAGCTGGGAGCAGGGCAGTGAAATGGCGGGGGACAGGGCGACGTGGGGGCGATTTGTTTGTGGCCACCCCAAACGGCATTGAGGCGTCTGGCAATAGATAGATAGATAGATAGTGTCTGTATGTGTGTTGTTTATCATTTATAATTATTTTTTTTATTCTCAGTATAGGCCAACTCTTTCCTTCTACCGGATAATAACTAATTTATTTATTTATTTATTTATTTGTGATTGGTTATTAAATTTAACTTACTTATTATATTTTATTCCTTTATTTACTTCTCTTTATTTCTTCATTTTTTTATTTATCTGTTTATTTATGATTAGTTATTCGATTATAATTATTATTTTTATTTTGTTTATGTTTGGTCATTTGTTTATAATCTTACTTTTTTTTATTTATTCCTTCCTTTACTTATCTTTTTAATTCTTCATTTTTTATTAAGTTATTTATCTTTTTAATTCATTATTTATTTATTCATTTATTTATTAGTTTTTTTTATCTTACTAAATTATTTTTATTTTATTCTGTTTACTTATATATATATTAATTTCTTCCATTATATATTTATCTACAGTATTTATTTACTATGGTCATTTATTTTTTATTACAGTATTTTATTTCTTTATTAATTTCGTTTTTTTTTGACTCAGTTATTTATGTTCCTCTTTATTTTTTTTTTTTTAATTTTCTATTTTACTTTCTTACTCGTTTATTATAAAACTGTGAAATAAGCTCGAAATGGACGAAAATCTGGGCCAAGTTAAAATGACTCAACTATAGTATTCCAGGCGATAATACTTCCCTGAGAAAGAATCATAGGAAACTCAATTAAAAAACCTCTCTTCATTAACCTCTAATGACTCTCTTAAATAATTACCTCATTAGGGGAACAGGTAACATAATTATCCATATAATTATGTAAGATAATTTTAGACTATCTTGCATAAAAAAATACACCATTAAACTCAACTAAAAATCCTCTTAATTAACCTCTAATGACTCTCTTAAATAATTACCTCATTAGGGGAACAGGTGACATAATTATCCATACATATGTAGAGATAATTTCAGACTATCCTGCATAATAAAATACACCATTAAACTCAACTAAAAATCCTCTTAATTAACCTCTAATGACTCTCTTGAATAATTACCTCATTAGGGGACCAGGTAACATAATTATCCATACATATGTAGAGATAATTTTAGACTATCCTGCATAAAAAAAATACACCATTAAACTCAACTAAAAATCCTCTTAATTAACCTCTAATAACTCTCTTAAATAATTACCTCATTAGGGGAACAGGTATCATAATTATCCATATATATGTAGAGATAATTTAGACTATCCTACATAAAGAAAAAAACACCATTACCCCATGATAAATAAATGCAAGAGTAGGCCTAATTAGAAAAAAAATTGATTACATATTACAGGATGATGTAGTGATGTAGGTAATTTTAGAACACCCTGCATTTAAAAACACTATTACTATCTATCTGTCTATTGCCAGACGCCTTAATCCCGTACGGGGTGGCCACAAACAAATCGCCTCCACGTCGCCCTGTCCCCTGCCATTTCAGTGCCCTGCTCCCAACTCACACCCCCCTCTCTCATATACCTCTCCACTCCATCCCTCCATCTCATCCTCGGCCTCCCCCTCCCTCTCCCCCCCTCCACCCCACTCACATACACTCTCCTTGTCATTTTCTCACCATTACACCATGGTAAATATATCAAAAGAGTAAATGGAAGAAAAACTGACTTACTTAATTCAGGATAATGTAGATGGTGAGTGTGTGAGATGAATATGCAACAATAAACAGAGCTAATGAAGTGAGGATGATGCAAGAGAATAATTAACTCAGGCAATATTATGCAACGCGTGCAAAGGACAATATATCAGAGTTAAATACATACACATCTGCCTTCTCCTCCTGCAAACACGCACATACATACATAGGATACATTCACATACACACGCACATAAACCTATTACCTACACACCTGGTTCCTACTAATACCGTACTACACACACACACACACACACACACACACACACACACACTTACCTACACATTTGCTTCCCCCTTTCCCCCGTCTCTGTCTGTCTGTCTGTCTCTCTCTCTCTCTCTCTCTCTCTCTCTTTCACACACACACACACACACACACACACACACACACACACACACACACACACACACACACACAAACACACACACACACACACACACGCACATTCTGTCCCTGTGAAATACCAAACCTCCGGACGCTAATTCTCTCTCTCTCTCTCTCTCTCTCTCTTGTAGTCAGTCTCTTTTTTTTCATTTTCGCTCGTTTGTAGCCATTCTCTCTCTCTCTCTCTCTCTCTCTCTCTCTCTCTCTCTCGTAGTCAGTCTCTTTTTTCATTTTCGCTCCTTTGTAGCCATTCTCTCTCTCTCTCTCTCTCTCTCGTAGTCAGTCTCTTTTTTTTCATTTTCGCTCGTTTTTAGCCATTCTCTCTCTCTCTCTCTCTCTCTCTCTCTCTCTCTCTCTCTCTCTGCTTCTTGTTCTGTTTTCCATTTTCTTTTAGTCAATTTTTTCACATTTTCTATACAGTACATTTTTTTTTAACTTGAACTGTTAATCTGATAACTATTTTTTTCTGTTAATATATGGTTTTTCATTTTTCCCTTGCCGCCTTCCTCTCCTAGTCATTCTCTCACTCCGCCTTCCTCTCCAAGTCATTCTCTCACTCCGCCTTCCTCTCCTAGTCATTCTCTCACTCCGCCTTCCTCTCCTTGTCAATCTCTCATCCCTACGGTACTGGAAATGAGCGGATCTTGAATTGGCCTCTCTGTTATCTTGCATTTTTTTTTCTTGGAGGGAGCAATCTTACGGGATGTGGCCTTAGGTTCTTTTTTCCTCGCATAAAAAAACATTAATCATTCTTTCCTGTTCTGCTTAGATTTGGTCATTCCCTCTTCTCTCACCTTTCTTTCATTGTTTTTTTTTTTTTGCCTCTATTGTCATTCTTTTATCCTTAGTCATTATTTATTTATTTTATTTATTCTTACGGCATTTCATTCTTTCCTCTCTTACTATCAATCGTTTCATTCTGTTTGTAATTTATAGTGCTATTATTTTCTTCGTTTTTATTATCTGCTTTTTACTTCATTCTTCCTTCACTCTTACGCTCATACGCTCGTCAGACAAGGAGGCTCCCTAACACCTCTTCCTTGGCGAATTATTTTTTGGATATGGCTGGGTGATATCCTTCTTCTACGTTATTTATGCAGAGTATGGCGATAGTGGAAGGATTTATGTAACAGATTAGAACAGTAAGTGCTCCCTGACACCTTTTCCTTAGCGATTTATTTCTGGATACGGCTGGTTATCATCGTACTGTACAGTATTTATGCAGAGTATGGCGATGTCAGAAGGACTTACGTAACAGAAAACAGGACAGTCAGGTAAGCAAAATAAATCGCTGAGGAAAATGTGTTAGGGAACTTCCTTAACCGATGTGAATACGTGACCTAGACATTCTTATAAATAAATAAATAAAAAAATCAATCAATCAATCAATCATAAAAAGCGTCCTCAATAACGTCATTCTTTTTTTCACCTCTAAATCAATCACATTCTTTCGTGTTATTCATTCCTCTTCACTCTCAATCATGAATAAATAACTAATAAAAAAATATCAGCCATCATGAAACGCTCCTTCAATAATGTCATTCTTTTTTATTCACCTCTAAATCAATCACATTCTTTCGTGTTATTCATTCCTCTTCACTCTCAATCATGAATAAATAACAAATAAAAAAATATCAGCCATCATGAAACGCTCCTTCAATAATATCACTCTTTTTTCACTTCTATATTAATCACATTCTTTCGTGTTATTCATTCCTCTTCACTCTCAATCATGAATAAATAACAAATAAAAAAATATCAGCCATCATGAAACGCTCCTTCAATAATGTCATTCTTTTTTATTCACCTCTAAATCAATCACATTCTTTCGTGTTATTCATTCCTCTTCACTCTCAATCATAAATAACAAATAAATAAATATCAGCCATCATGAAACGCTCCTTCAATAATGTCATTCTTTTTTTCACCTCTAAATTAATCACAGTCTTTAGTATCATTTCATTCATTTTCGCTTCTAGGCTACTCACATTATTCATTATTAATTACCCTGTATATTTTTCTCGTCTTTCTAGTTTTTGCCTACCTCTATATTCTATATCTATTTCCTATTTCTATTTTCTATTATTATATGTCTTTCTATATTTCTTTTGTCTTTTTTTTGTCTTTAATTTTCTCGCTTCAAGACAACTCAATTTCTTTCTTTCTTTTTTATCATAGTTTTCTTTCTCATCTTTTTCGTTTGTTGGTACAGCTGTTTTTTTTGTTTTTGTTTTTTTGTTTTTTTCCCCCCTTCAAGACAACTTCAGTATCTTCTTCACTCTTAATAGCTTTCTTTATCATTCTTTTCGTTCGTCTGTTTGTAATTATTTTTTTTTTAACTTTACTTTTTACTGTATCGTAATTATTCTTTGCTTGTTATTCGTTTTTGATATTACTACAGTGATAGGGTACGAGGCTACTCTCTCTCTCTCTCTCTCTCTCTCTCTCTCACACACACACACACACACACACACACACATACACACACACACACACACACACACACACACACACACATACACACACACACACACACACACACACACACATACACACACACACACACACACACACACACACACATTTCTCTTCACACTGGAATTTTGGTCCCATGTTTTTCCTTTTCTGGTGTGTGTGTGTGTGTGTGTGTGTGTGTGTGTGTGTGTGTGTGTGTGTGTTCTGGTGACTTGGGAGCAACCATCTGTGACCACAACACTCCTTTTGTCCTCACGTTCCCCATTTTTTTCCTTATTGTAAAAAAAAAAAAGGAAAAACGAAAAGAAAAAAAATAAAACTTTCCCAGGTTGACGACTTGAGAGAGAGAGAGAGAGAGAGAGAGAGAGAGAGAGAGAGAGAATTGCCAAGGGATATTATTCTAATCAAGTATCTAAATGCTAAGGTTAATTTAAATCTAGGTTAAATCTGAGAGACAGACAGACAGACAGACAGAAAGACCAACAAGGGTGAAAAGATAATGAGAGAGAGAGAGAGAGGGGGGGGGAGTAATTTAATTCTAAGCACTACATTTGACAAACAGCAAAATTAGGCAAATGTGTAATTAAGAAGCATAATGACCCCCTTAATTACCACCAACATCTATTAGGCTAGTCGGGCAGGGGGTTTTTAGTCTCTCTCTCTCTCTCTCTCTCTCTGATTATCTTTTCACCCGTGTTGGTCTTTCCACATTCTCTCTCTCTCTCTCTCTCCCTCTCTCTCTGCAACTAATGAGCAGTGCTACGTTAAATTATATTATTATTCTGTTGGAGAGGGATGCCTTCACGTGGTGGCACTAATATACGGTAACCTGCCTACCTTATTAACTATACTCCTCTTACACTAACTCGGCCTAAACTACCATCTCTCCATCTAAGATTTGTTTTGCTTTTTAATCTTTAAGTTACGATTATTGTCATCTGAAATATGAGAGAAGGGGGGGTGAGTTGGGAGCAGGGCAGTGAAATGGCGGGGGACAGGGCGACGTGGAGGCGATTTGTTTGTGGCCACCCCGTATGGGATTAAGGCGTCTGGCAATAGATAGACAGATAGAAATTACTAAACAAAAATGCTAAAATGCTGAGTTGCATATTTGGGTAACTCTTTTAAGAAATAGAAAAAAGTGTTCTTACCTAGACTGACAAACAAAACGAAAGACAGATAGATAGACGGATATGGATGGATGGATAGATAGATAGATAGATAAAGATACCAGATAGACAGAGTGCCAGATAGACAAACAGTTCGGCAGACAGACAGACAGACTGATAGATGAAGATTAAGATATACAAAGCCAAATAAACACAAAAAATATCCATAAATTTCGAGATGCCTGGTATGATATTTTCCAGAATTAAAAAAAAAATACCATAATGTTTCGTACAGTACCAGGCTCTATAATGAACGATGAAATCTGAAAATGAGCGAAAATTTTCAGTTCGTCATCTTACGTTGTGTTGTTTAGAAAGACTGTTAAAGAATATCAGAAATGGGGGAGAGAGAGAGAGAGAGAGAGAGAGAGAGAGAGAGAGAGAGAGAATTTTTAATCTTACAGAATATTTTTTAATTTAATGAGAGAGAGAGAGAGAGAGAGAGAGAGAGAGAGAGAGAGAGAGAGAGAGAGAGAGAGAGAGAATTTTTACTCTTACAGAATATATAGTTTTTAATTTAATGAGAGAGAGAGAGAGAGAGAGAGAGAGAGAGAGAGAGAGAGAGAGAGAGAGAGAGAGAGAGAGAATTTTTACTCTTGCAGAATATATAGTTTTTAATGAGAGAGAGAGAGAGAGAGAGAGAGAGAGAGAGAGAGAGAGAGAGAGAGAGAATTTTTACTCTTACAGAATATATAGTTTTTAATTTAATGAGAGAGAGAGAGAGAGAGAGAGAGAGAGAGAGAGAGAGAGAGAATTTTTACTCTTGCAGAATATATAGTTTTTAATGAGAGAGAGAGAGAGAGAGAGAGAGAGAGAGAGAGAGAGACTAACCTGTTAATCCTTTCCTCTGTTCACCAGCCCTTGATGACTCAGCCTGTTCTTCATTTGTTCAAAGTTCTTCAAATAACACTTAATTCTTCCTTCTTAACACTGCATAACACAGAACAACACCTCTTAACACTTAACACCATCACTTTATAACCTACACATTCACTTTATTAAATCTATCTATCTATCTATTGCCTTAATCCCATACGGGGTGGCCACAAACAAATCGCCTCCACGTCACCCCGTCCCCCGCCACTTCACTGCCCTGCTCCCAATTCACACACCCCTCTCTCGTATTAAATATAAGTGTATAAATAGAGCCAATGGTCATTCACTTATTCATTCATTCACTTTTCTATCTTCCCATCACTTCCCTTCATTGTCTTTCATTTTATCATACTCGTTCGTAACTACAAAATGTATTATAAAGAATATTTCAATTTATTCCAGTCTAATTACCCGTATTCCCGACGCTACTAAGCTCCGTAACACCTTTTCTTTAGCGATTTATTTTAAGGTTGGTTCATATCCTTCTTTACGTTTTCTGTGCGTTGTAATGGCGATATTAGATTTATGTAATATGGAGAAGGAAACTAAGGCGTAATAAAGCAAAATAAGTTGCTTACGAAAAAGTGTTAGGGAGTGTCCTCAACAGACGAGAAGACGGCCATAGACAGTAATGTGTGATAAAGCAAAATAAGTTGCTTAGGAAAAAGTGTTAAGGAGCTTCTTTAAGTAGTTTGCACAAATCTAGATGTCTTGGACTGTGATATTTCTTCTTAACATCCACTGGCATAAATCGCACACAAAACGCTGTTACGCTATCATAAACATAGATAAACTGATAAGAAATGTGTATCTGGGAGCCTCCTTGCTCCACGAGATCACCAAGGCCAGTTTTCATCGGATACGGAGGTTCCCTAACACCTCTTCCTTGGCGACTTATTCTGCACTACTGTATCCTAATTATTCTTTTACATTCGCGACACAGCATCAATGAGATAAAAGTAATGATTAAAATGACACATGCGGAAATAAATCACTGAGGAAAAGGTGTTACGGAGCTTCATTATCCCACGAGATCACCGTCTTGAGATCCTCCTGTTTCTTCCACAACCGTACCTACGTAAAGATTTTAAATACATACCACGTAAACAAAACACATGCAGAAATAAACCGCTAAGGGAAAGGTGTTAGGGAGCTTTCTTATCCCACGCGTTAACTATCTATCTTCCTCAAACTCTCTCTCTCTCTCTCTCTCTCTCTCTCTCTGTGTCTTCAGGTCTTAATAATTTCTCTAAGTTCTTCGTCTTCGTTTTCATTTTCTTTGTGCTTCTTAATTTCATGTCTCAAATTTATTTTTATTTTATTTATTTATTCTCTATATACACAAGCTCCATATTATCAGTGTAGTAATTAATTCATTTATTTTGCAACGTAAACACTTGACTAAGGGCTTTGCAACATCTAACAACGCATCACTACTTACTAAACGATTTTCTGCAGCTTATAAAGGAAACCTGATTTGATTTTAACTGCGCAATCTTTTTATAATGGAAAATAAATTAGCAACGAACTGGCATCACGTCGGCGTAACGTAAGATGAGTGTGCTTTGTATTGATGGTTTTATCTATTTATTTTTGCCTCATTTGTGTCTTTTTAAATACTTAGCAAACTCTATATGTCTTGGTTTTAACTCACACGCAGCTTAATGACGCCTAAATCACCGTAGAAGTTATTAAAAGAGGTTAATTACGTCACTTTGTACAACTACGTAAAAGTTTAAATATCTGTTGACATGACCAGTAAACAAACGCGATGCGGGGGCTTGTAATGCCAAAATTCCTGCCCCATTTTCCTTCTTTCCATTTTCTAAGCCATATACGTTCCTCTAATGATCTCTGTTTTAATCACACACAGCGTTATCACACGTAAATTACCGTAATAATCGATAAACGAGAGGATTACGCCACGGCACAAAACAAACAACCCCCCACCTTGGTGACACTGGGGTGACTGAAGGACGAACGAAAGTGACGCAATGTTTATGTCAAATCTT
>NC_136997.1:48426523-48429023 GCF_032717465.1 Coenobita brevimanus
GTACCAAACGAATCACTTCTGTTTTAGATTACTTTGAATTAGATTTACTCTCGAATTTAAGAGAAACAGTGACCTTTGTACCTTTATTTTTTTATGATTTGGAATGATGAAACATATATAGTCAGGAGTTTTTCATAGTTATTTTAAACACAAATCCATGGAGTCAAGCAAACCACTGCTTCGAACTTTTACTCTTCTCAGATTTAATGGAAGAGAAGCGATGGCACTCAGGTTTCGTCTGCAGCTTGAAATTGTTGCAAGAAAGATGTTAAGAGTTTTTTCATAGTTATTTTCACCACCAATCCACAGGGGCAAACGAATCACACGCCTCCCTGTTTCGAGACTGCTTCAGACTGCGTTTTGCTCAAATTTAATACATGGGAAGCTGAAATATTTATGCCTTTTTTATGGCCTGACAATAGTAAAAGAAAAATTTCTGGAGTTTTTCACAGTTACTTTCACCACCAATCCACAGGGGCAAACGAATCACACTCCTCCCTGTTTCGAGACTGCTTCAAACTGCTTCTTCCTCGAATTTAGTAGAAGCGAATCACAGAGACATATTTTTTCTATACTCTGAAACTATGAGAAGAAAAATGTCTGGAGTTTTTTTCATATATTGACCACCAATCCTGTGTTGGAATTTTCTTATCTTTAATTTAACAGAGGAGACGCTGATACACTTCTATGTTTTCTATGGCTCGAAAACGTTGAAAGAAAATTGCCAGGAGTTTTTTTTTTCAAAGTTATAATTACACAAATTTCATTAAAGAGCACTTTTGTGTACCCAAGAGCTTAAAATCATCAAAAAAGTGCTTGAGTTTTGCTTCTGTGTTTTTCTTCCTCATGATTTCCAAGAAACAAAACAATAGCGCCTTTTCTGTGGCCCGAAATTGTCAAAACATATGAGTCTGGATCTTTTTCCCCGATGTGGCAAATACTCACGAATTTTGTAGAGATGCGCTGGTGCTTTATCAACAGCTCCGACCTGGTAAAAGAAAATGGAATTGTATTATTGTTATTGTTACTGTTGCTATTATTCAAACTTCCCACATCCCTCTCGAAATTTGTCTTGTTTTTGTCATTATTATCATTATTATTATTACATTATTAGAACGTAGTTTAAAACTGCGATACGTCAAAGGCTATTTGGCCTAGTGCCTCCAAACTGTGTCCACTTAGTCTGGCAGGCGTCCGCTTTATCTGTCCAAGTCTGTTGTCAGTCCGTCCACCAGATCTGTGGACATTATCGGCAACACAGAAGAGTGAGTCAGCCAGGCCAAGCTGTCTCAAGAACCACTTCAGTCACCATGACATGTTACCACAACACAGTCTTAAGGCCACGCACTGCGGAAAGGAGTGTGGTGCCAATGCTGGATTATACTCTGAGATCGCCTGGGTAAAAAAAATGGCACTTTTAAGGATATTCTGACTGTCAGCTAATTATCCATGAAGGATTAAAGCCAGAGCCACCCCACTTGGTGGACTTATAGACTGTGATGACCTAAGGTGACCTGCACAAGATCAGAAATCTTAACCTCAAGGTCCCTTCATAGCTTGGCTTCTAGTAGGCAATGGCTGTGGCATGTTTCTCTTCATCAAAATTGCCCTTGGACTATTTTACGGTGTACTAGTTACTATTATTATTATTATTATTATTATTATTATTATTATTATGAGAGAGAGAGAGAGAGAGAGAGAGAGAGAGAGAGAGAGAGAGAGAGAGAGAGAGAGAGAGAGATTCTACTTGGAATTTACCCTTTAATTCGTCTTAACAGGGCATTAACTTTAACCAATATTATTTTTTGTTTTAAAATATCAAAAGAAAAATACTTAGCTCTTTTTCTCCAATAGTCTGTACTGAGAGAGAGAGAGAGAGAGAGAGAGAGAGAGAGAGAGAGAGAGAGAGAGAGAGAACAGACTAGTTTCGACTTTCAAATATTTAATTCACCAAAACAACAACAACAACAACAACAAATTGAATTACCGAAAGGAAGAAAAAATCTATAACTTTTTTCCCTATACTCTCTTCACACTTAAAATTTCAGCAGAAGAATGATACAGTACGAGACAAAAGTATGATCTCTATTACACTGCGTCTGCGTCACACTTGGGGCGTATCCGTCACCTTCCTCCCTGACGCATCACATCAGAGAGAATCATCTATGGCCTGAGAAACATACCAAGCCTCCCTCTGCTTAGGAATATTAGCCAGCAGAGGAAAGTGAGAAGCAGAAGAGGTGAAATATTAGCCAGCAGAGGAAAGTGAAAAGCAGAAGAGGTGAAATATTAGCCAGCAGAGGACAGTGAGAAGCAGAAGAGGTGAAATATTAGCCAGCAGAGGAAAGTGACAAGCAGAAGAGGTGAAATATTAGCCAGCAGAGGAAAGTGAGAAGCAGAAGAGGTGAAATATTGGCCAGCAGAGGAAAGTGAGAAGCAGAAGAAGTGAAATATTAGCCAGCAGAGGAAAGTGACATGTAGAAGTGGTGAAATATCAGCC
>NC_136997.1:48441523-48451523 GCF_032717465.1 Coenobita brevimanus
CACACACACACACACACATTGCCACACCACACTACCTCCTCTCTCTCTCTCTCTCTCTCTCACACACACACACACACACACACACACACACATTGCCACACCACACTACCTCCTCTCTCTCTCTCTCTCTCTCTCTCTCACACACACACACACATCACCCAATTCAGTGACTTTTTTATCACCCTGTTGGTCCCTTCATACCATCTCAATCTCTAAAGTGTCAAAAGTTTTCCATAACCTGATAGATAAAATAAAATGAAGTAGCAGACAGTAGTAGATAGTGGTAGATAGTAGTAGACAGTAGTAGATAGTGGTAGATAGTGGTAGGTAGTGGTGGATAGTAGGAAATTTGGGGAAAGGTAGTTGAAGCTGGGAGGGAGAAGAATAGGGGAGAAGTAGTAGTAGTAGTAGTAGTAGTAGTAGTAGTAGTAGTGGTAGTAGTAGTAGTAGTAGTAGTAGTAGTAGTAGTAGTAGTAGTAGTAGTAGTAGTAGTGGTGGTGGTAGTAGTGGTAGTAGTAGTAGTATTTAGGGACATGGAGGTAAGTTAGAGTGCTCCATCTAATATACTATAGCAGTAGCCGTGTGTGTGTGTGTGTGTGTGTGTGTGTGTGTGTGTGTGTGTGTGTGAGAGAGAGAGAGAGAGAGAGAGAGAGAGAGAGAGAGAGAGCGAGAGAGAGTGAGATGAGGTAATGTGTGTGTGTGTGTGTGTGTGTGTGTGTGTGTGTGTGTGTGTGTGTGTGTGTGTGTGTGTGTGTGTGTGTGTGTGTGTGTGTGTGTGTGTGTTTTGTCCACCCGAAACTACACATTCAAATCACACCAAAATTGGCATGAAAATCGCAAAAAAAAAAAATCCCTATTTTCGAAAAACTTGGTCCCATTTCGAATGAGGATTTTTTCATTAGAATTAAGAATGATCAAAATTTGGCTCGAAAAGCAATTCATTCCGTACCGGGACTTTTAGAAATCGAGTCCACGAGCACCTGTGTATTCTAGAGGTAAATTGACCCTTCCTGACCTCTCGTGTGGTCAAAAAAGCATTTCACACCTGTCTCACCTTTACTCCTTCAACGTGGCATCTCCAATTAACCTGTTTTTCACCACCGTCTAATTACATCCTGCGTGGGTCATAATGAGGATTTTCTCTCTTACGTAATTATCCTCTCTCTCTCTCTCTCTCTCTCTCTCTCTCTCTCTCTCTCTCTCCAAAATTTCTAACCTAAATAATATCACTTAGTGGCCACAAAAAAATTAAAATAAAAAAATAAATACATTAATAAAAAAATTAAAAAAACAAATTTCGTAACAGTGAATAGATGAAACTCAAAATTTTCAATAGATTTTTTTTATGCATCTTTTTTTACAATAGATATTTTTGGTGCGCCTTTTTTTTTTTTTTTTTGATATTTTTGGTACACCTTTTTTTCCAATATATATTTTTGGTGCACCTTTTTTTTGGATATTTTTTGGTGCACCTTTTTTACAATGGATTTTTTGGTGCACCTTTTTTTTTTTGGATATTTTTTGGTGCACTTTTTTTTACAATGGATTTTTTGGTGCACATTTTTTTTCAATGGATAATTTTTTGGTGCACATTTTTTTACAATATATATTTTTGGTGCACCTTTTCCCCTTCTCTTCGTTTTAAGATTATTTATACAAGACATAGGATGATTTTTTTAAGATGCAGTCAAACTTCTTATATCCTTAGGTTAGTATTTGAAGAGAGAGAGAGAAACTAGGACTGTGATGATGATGATGATGATTGATGATGATGGTGATGATGGTGATGATGATGATGGCGATGATGATGATTGCTGTTGCTTCTGTTGTTAATAGTACTCGCTTAAAGGCCGCCTTGGGATGCCTCCGCTCGATGTCAAAAGGGCCAGAAATAAGTCAAAATTCGGGAACCGGTGGCCCGATTGGACTTGAAATTGTTTTATTCTTCAAGTCAGAGCATTTTCACAGTACAAAAATTGCACTACGTTGCGCCGTTGTTTTATCGGATCATTACGATATAGACTGTTATCATTATTGTTATCATTATTGTTATTATCATTATTTCACCATCACCATTATCATCAATTAATATTTACCTGTATATTAATGAAAGCCATCCTCCTCCTCCTCCTCATCATCATCGTCATCATCAACAACATCATCATCTTTTACTACTACTACTACTACCACCACCACTACTACTACTACTATTACTACTGCTACTACCACTATCACTACTACTACCACTACTACTACTACTCCTACACTACTACTACTACTATCACTGGCGTCACACAACTCTTTCTATGCAATTGAGTGGCGCTATCAGTGTAAGTTATCTTATCACATACTCCCTGTTGCAAGTATGTAGAAGTAGTAGTAGTAGTAGTAGTGGTAGTAGTAGTAGTAGTAGTAGTAGTAGTAGTAGTAGTAGTAGTAGCAGCAGTGGTAGTAGTAGTAGTAGTAGTAGTAGTAGTAGTGGTAGTAGTAGTAGTAGTAGTAGTAGTAGTAGTAGTAGTAGTAGCAGCAGCAGCAGTGGTAGTAGTAGTAGTAGTGGTAGCGGGACTAGTAGTTGTAGTAGTGTAATAGTAGTAGTAGTAGTAGTAGTGGTTGTGGCGGTAGTGGTAGCGGGTCTAGTAGTAGTAGTAGTGTAATAGTAGTAGTAGTCGTAGTCGTAGTAGTAGTAGTAGTAGTAGTAGTAGTGGTTGTGGTGGTAGTGGTAGCGGGAATAGTAGTTGTAGTAGTGTAATAGTAGTAGTAGTAGTAGTCGTAGTAGTAGTAATAGTAGTAGTAGTAATAGCAGTGGTTGTGGTAGTAATGGTGGTAGCAATAGCAGCAGTAGTAGTGTAACAGTAGTAGTAGAGTAATAGGAGGAGGAGGAGGAGGAGGAGGAGGAGTTCATGTTGTTGTAGCTGATGTTTTGTGTCAATATAAAAATAATAATAATAATAATAATAATAATAATAACAACGATAATAATAACGAGACAAGAGATGATGATGATGATGATGATGAGAGGCAGACAGTTCGATTGTGTTATCTTTGTTATCTTAGCACAAGGGGCGGTTCGATTCCTGGAAGAGAGAGAGAGAGAGAGAGAGAGAGAGAGAGAGAGAGAGAGAGTTTTCTAATTAACTAGCCATCTCCAAAAATAAATCGCTGAAGAGGAAGTGTTTGGGAGCTTCCTTCGACAGAGCAAGGCATGGCTGGATAGTGGATGGCAGTACTATTTATTCTACTATCCACTTATCACAGAAAATGTAAGCATTGCACAAGTACACTGATAAAAAAAAAAACTCTCTCTTATCAACGAACATGTTAAGAGAATCGACATCAGGAGATAAGATTACCGATAACTGTGGCATTATAATTGTAGCCGTGAGTTTGCGGGTGCAGCCCTCGTAGCGCCTGTCCCATTGCGATTTAGTCTAAGCATTCCTCCAGCGTCCCCTTGTGTTATTAATGCATAGAAAACGGTAAAAGGTCTTGAAAATAAAAAGGGGTAACTAAGCAAAATAAATAGCTAATTAAGTCTCCGTAGCAGCCTTGTCATAGCGATTTATTCCAAGCATTCCTTCATAAGTGTCCCCTAGTGTGTTTATAATGCATAGAAAACGGTAGGTCTTGAAAATACAAAGGTGTAACTAAGCAAAATAAATCGCTAAATAAGTCTCCGTACCAGCCTTGTCATAGCGATTTATCCCAAGCATTCCATCATAAGTGTCCCCTAGTGTGTTTATAATGCATAGAAAACGGTAAAAGGTCTTTAGAAAAAACACAAAAGGTAACGACGCAAAATGAATCGCTTACTAAGAGGCTTTACGAATACGGCGCAGCGGTGATAAGGGCACTGATAGCTGGGTAGAGGCTAGGGCTGTCACCAGCGATGACTAGTAAACTCCGGGACAAGCTTGCGGCTAGACTACAGCTGTATTTTGTGGAGAGGGGGTCAGGATTACAAGCTGTTGAGTGAGTTTGTTTACTACCTGTCTATATATGTATCTCTCTATATCATTCTATCTATCCACAGGAAGGCTATGGAGTTTTTTCTATCTGTCTCTTTAACTGTCTGTCTATCTGTGTGAATGTATGTATCTATCTATCTATCTATCTATCTACGTGTTTATCCATATCGTTGTACCATTCTACCTCTATGGAAAGGCTACTGAGTGAGTTTTTTCTGTTTATCTATCTATCTATATCTATCTATCTATCTATCTCTATCTATCTATCTATCTATATCCACAAGGAAAAGGAAACACGATGTATCCTGAGCGCTGTCGTGTGGTCACATCTTCAGGGACAGCCAAGTGAAGTCAGGTCACTTTGCAGTCCCTGAAAATGTCACTACACGACACCGCTCGGGATACATCGTGTTTCCTTTTCCCTGTGGCTATCAGCACATCTATGAATCACGTGTTAATGAGTGATTTAATTGCATATATTGCCACTGCCATTGAAAAGGATCCGGATCCGGACGCGGATCCGTGGAGATATTGTGTGGAATACATGGGATCTGAATCGTCCCTAAAATTTAATCAGTTGTCCGTTGACCCGTGGCCCACTCTTCCACAAAATTTTACCGAAATTCAGTGACAACTTTTGGAGATATTGCACGGGATACATAGGATCCAGATCCGAATCCGGATCCGGATCCGCCCCCAAATTTAATCAATTCTTTCTTGGCCCATGGCCCACCCTTCCACAGAATTTCATTGAAATTCATTGAGGAATTTTGGAGATATCGTGTGGACAAACAAACATAAGTGAATACACAAACTCCTCCAACTTCATTGGCGGAAGTAATAGCAATAACAACGATGACAGAATACTGATACAGGATCCACAGACAGAAATGCTACGTACAACAGCGGACTAAAATAACGATCCACTTCATAATGATAAGAGGGTTAACTGTTAACTTTATAAATCCAGTTGCAAAATGAAGTGATAGAGTCCAATTTCCTTTGAGGATGTGTTCTCATTATAACACTCTAATTCCACTAACCAGGTGATTGATCGTGTGTTACGGGTATGGCTCAGTGTTGTCAGATCTACCCTGCATCAATTATTCATTTCTAACTCCCACTGCCACCCTCATGCCCACACCAGCAGACTCAGCCATCCCCGCAGCACATAAGATACTGCTGTGCGAGTTTCCGGTGAAGCTCTCTTTACCGGTCACCCTTTATTATGTTACAGCTTCATATATGCTCATTGAAAGTGATTTGAATGTACCATTTGGCAATTTCTGGAAGCTTTCTAGAGGTAAGATAAACCATCCGAAAGCAATAGGTTAATTACAGATGTAAAGTGTAAATAACTGGAGAGAATTGTGTACTTCCTTCCTCTTTCTCGATGTAGGACGACTTAAAGACCTTTTTACTTCAATTCCCTGTCACCTTTCTCTCTCTTGCTAGGTGTAGGAGAGGGAGAGAGAGAGAGAGAGAGAGAGAGAGAGAGAGAGAGAGAGAGAGAAGGACGACTTGAGGACCTTACCCCCACTTCCTCGTCATCTCCCTCTCTTCCACCTTCATAGCCATAATGTCAGATGATGAAGTTCTGCCCCCCCCTCCTCCACTGGATATCAACGTGCAGCCAGCAGAATACATTCAGGGGCCTCCTGATGCTTACAAGAACGACACGACCCCACGAGGAGCTGTGTTCATAGCCAATTACAAGAACTTCCAGCCTTTCACCCTGAGGACCCAAGATGGTTCCGAAGAGCAAGTGCATTTGAAAACCCGTGATGGTTCGGAACAGGACGTGGGACATCTACGCACGCTTTTCCAGCAAATGGGGTACAGGATTGTGGAAGGGCTGAGTGATGCAACCAAGGAGGAGACATGTGAGGCACTTACACGCTTCCGTGATGAGAAAATCCACGAGGAAGTTGATTGTATGGTTGTTGTGTTCATGAGCCATGGCAAGGAAGGCGACATATTCTTCACCGCAGATGGAATGGCGATGAAATGCCAAGATGTCATTGACTTCTTTAGTAACTCTGCTTGCCCTGCTCTACATAAGAAGCCAAAGCTCTTTATATTCCAAATGTGCAGGGGAGAAAATGAACACATCCAAGTCTGCGATGTCTATCAAGACGCAGCCCCAATTCCTCCATCACCTCAAAGGAAAAAAATGGCTCACCGACAAATATCTGACGTCTTTATGTGCTTCTCTTCCCTCATGGGGTTCGTTTCCTACATGCATCCTAACCACGGATCCATCTTTGTTCACTACATCTGCAAAACCTTCATGGAACACGCTAAGGACAGAGCTCTAAACGTACTCATGAAGAAGGTTAACAACGATGTCCCATTGGCAGTGGCTTGCGAGACAAGAGAGATGGCTACCAACCTTGAGTTTTATTTTAATCCCTCAGCAAGAGAGAAGTTAGCTGGAGCGGTACAAGTACATCCCCATTCAATGAATATTACGGGGGAAATATCACAGCTAGAACATCTTAGATTAGAATTATCTCATAAAGCTATTAAGCAGAGCTCCAGCAATTATTCCCGTCTCTTTCTAGAAACTGGGAGGGAAGAAGAAATCTCCCGTATCAGATCAACACACCGTAGACTCCTGGGCCTTGTGCTGATCATCAACAACTTGCCTGGTTGTGAATATGATGTCAGAACCCTGAATGATGTATTTTCTTACCTGGGATACGATGTTCAAGGTCCCTTCTCCAATCTAACACGAGATCAGTTGCTGGAGAAGATGTGTGAGTTCAAGAATGTTGATGATGCAAGATCAGTATTTATCATTTTCTATGGTGATGGGTTTGAAGACGTCCTCGTTTCATGCGATAGGAGAGTCATAACTTACAAGGAACTCTTTGAGACACTTAATGACAACAACTGTCCAAACCTGGCTGGGATACCAAAAATCTTCATCTTTAATACTTGTTTCTATGATGGGGAGGTTATACTTGAGGCTGATACGGGTAGAAATAAGACGGTTGAATCACAGCCTGAAATACAACTGCCTGAAGAATGGTCAGTGGACAGCCCAGGTGGTAATCCCAAAATGGTTGACCTTCCAGCCGAGAGGGACATATTGGTGTACAGGGTGGAAGTTGATGGACACTGTGAACGAGGATCAAGACTGACAGACGCATTGTATCAAGTCCTTCACTCAAGCTACGGGTCAAGAGAGATTGCGGATGTGATGCAACTAGTTTTTCGTAAACTGATGGAACTACAAAATGAGAGTGGAGAACAGTACTACACAGAGGCGAGAAGCATAAATTTCAGGCAAGATTTCTACATCATACCTACTCAATACACCCCTTCGCCAACTACACCACCAACCCCCATCACTTCCGGCAAGGGTTTTCCTCAGTTCTCCAAGAAAGTCCGTGACAGACGTACTGAATACAGTGCACGAGATATGGCAGCAACAGTACTAGACTTCAACATTTCCAGCAAGGGCTTCCCTCAGTTCCGCAAGAAAGTCTGTGTTAAACAAGTGAAGAACCTCATAGCAGGGCCATGCATTTATAAGAACCTGTCAATGCCTCGAGGTCTGGCAATCATAATCTCGTTTTCCAGTTATCACACAGAGGGCTGGTTCGACAGTTTTCATCACTGGCAGGAAAACGAAGCTAGCATGCTGCGTGAAATATTTAGGCACTGTGGGTATGACGTGCACATGATTTGTGACACATCTTCCCAAACGATCATGAGTGCTTTAAGAGTGTTCAAGGACAACAACAAACATAGAAATGTGGACTCTACTGTCGTCATTGGACTCGGGTTGGCTAAGAATCAAAACACTTTCTACGTAGGCGATGATGAAATGCTAACTGTACAAGATATCTACCAGTACTTCACAAACACTGCCTGTCCTGCTTTGATGGGCAAACCTAAGTTATTCTTTTTCCACATGCTCCTGAAGGATAAACCTAGTACAAATTTCTCAGTAATGGAAGATCTGGAGGATGCTTTCGTACTGCGGCTTTCCTCTGTGGGGATGAATTGGAGAGAAATGGGTCGCCCCACCACAGGCATTGAGGTGCTGAGCAGAAAACTGGAAAACCATGCCCATGACACCCACATAGACAGCATTGAACGCCAGATGGAAGTGGCCCTGGAAAATGACCCTGACAATAAGGGACTCCGTGAAACATTCACCAAACAACACATGAAGTTTAGAAGTGAATTTTACCTGAATCCCGAGGAAATAAAAGAAAGCAAATTTAAACCCTCCACTTCGGGTGCTGTAGGCGTAGCAATGCAAAAACCAAGGTCGATGGTTGAGTAACGAATATGCCCTGCTGCCACAAATTAAAATCAGTTTGACGTGTTTTGGCGCGAAAAGCTTATCTCAGGCTCCCTTTTACTAGTCCCTATCCTCATTCATTACCCAGTCATTCACTGACGTTAATTTCTATAGTCCTGCTAAAAGTGCTACATTTATATTGCATCACAGAGGTTAATGATTTTTTAAAAATAACAGAACAGAGCAAGGAAAAACAAATAAAAAAAATACTCCACACTCCAGATTACATCTGTCCTCCATTCATAAAATATCTGTAACAGTTGGACTTGAACAGCCGCAGGTTCAAGTTTGGAGGGAAACCACTCAGGGGAAGCGAGTTCCAAAGAGATGCAGTTCGGAGAATAAAAGAATTCTGATAGGCAGAAGTTCTGCATTATGGCTGTGTGACAGTCCAGTCATGAGCATTACCAGACGCCCATGAAGCGCAGGGGAAGGCGTGGAAAGGTGGCACCATGGACGCAACTTCGTCTGAGCATTTGCCATAAAAGCATCTGTATAATAATGCAAGGGAGCCAACATTCCTTCTTACTTGTAGGGGAAGTAGTTTATTTATAACACCAGGGTTATTAATAATTCCAACAACTTTGTTCAGAATTTTGTCTAGTTATTTTAATGCACCCTCTCCACATCCATTCCACAAGGGTGAGCAATATACCAGCTGAGAGCGCACATGACTTTTATAAATTATAGCTAACTGCTCATCAGGAAGAAGTTACGGACTCTGTACAATAAATCAAGTTTCTCTGAAGCGGTTTTAGCAAGTGATCTAATATGAGAGGTCCAGCTGAAGGCAATGTTAAGCGAAATGCCGAGAATTTTAATACTTTTAGAGATAGGAATATTAGTAGCAATGAAGGTAATAAAGGACTCAGGCAATATCTGTCTATTGGTTACCTGTACGTATTTGGTTTACCTGGCATTAAATGAGACAAGGTTATTTTGTCCCCATTCAGTGATCTTAGATAAGTCTTGATTTAGGGAGATGGCTGTACTGAGCTGTGAGTTAGAGATAGTAAACTTTGTGCATTAGTGCTTAAGTGCGAATGAACTGTGAAGTGTTGGGTCATCTGCATATGAGTGAATGGGATTATGGGTGACAGATAAGAGATCAATAATATGAACTGGAAATAAGGTTGGAGCCAGAACTGATCCTTGTGGCACACCGACATTAATCGGGTGGAAATTGGAATATACACCAACTACTATGCATGGGAAATGAGTAAAGTAAAATGGTTTATATAAGTCTGTGATAATTTAAGATGCATATAATGTCATTTTCATGTTAGCTGTATAGTGAAATTACTGCATATTATTGATTTTGCTAATTTAAATACTACAAGTGGCTCTAATGCCATAATTGCCAGATAAACACCTATAATAATTAAGGGATGATTTATACCTTGGATTCTGAGTGAGTAATTACTTGACAGTATTGTATTATATTATTGAAGTTTGGTGCTAGAATTAATTAACCTTGAGTGATTCCTTGGCCCCTATTCTTCTCAGTTATGGATGTTCCCTAACACCTTCTCCCACGCAATTTATTTTGTTTGTTGCCAGGACGAACTTGCCTAACCCCTGGTTCCTACGCTCCTCATGGGGCAACTTAGGACTGGACGATGGATGGATGGACACACAACTTACTGTGCTCCTCTGTATTACGTAATTCCTTCCAGTATCGCCATACTCTGCCAAAATAACGCAGAAACGGATATTA
>NC_136997.1:48466523-48474023 GCF_032717465.1 Coenobita brevimanus
GTGTGTGTGTGTGTGTGTGTGTGTGTGTGTAAATATGCATAACTTCGTCGACTGAATTTTTGTATATGTATGTGTGTGTGGGAGGGGGGCTTGTGTATGTATGTATGTACGTATGTATGTATGTATGTATGTATGTGCACCACCCTAAATATAACTACAATTTCCTCTCGCAAAAATCCTTTAATTTATCCCTACAAAACGAGACGATTTAAGTCACCACTGGAAAGGAGTTAGGGGATCGGAGGGGCTTAAGGAGAGTGTATGAGTCGGAGAAGAAGAAGAGGAAGACCTGAGAAAATGGCCAAGAAGATGGAGGCCCGAGACGAGAAGAGAGGAAGGGAATGCTAAGTCAGTGAGAGGAATGTGCTTGGAATCTTAAGACCTGGGAAGAGGAGGAAGAGGAAGAGGAGAGGAGAAGGGGGGTGTAAGGAAGAGATGGAGGGGTGAAGAGAATTATCATCATCATCATCATCATCATCATCATCATCATCATCGTCATCATCATCATCATCATATGCAAATGAACAAGGAAAATGAATAAGAAATATACTACTACTACTACTACTATTACTACTACTACTACTATTACTACTACTACTACTATTACTTCTACTACTACTACTATTACTTCTACAACTACTACTATTACTATTACTACTACTAATACTAAAGCTACTGCCACTTCTACCAGGCAGTCTCTCTCTCTCTCTCTCTCTCTCTCTCTCTCTCTCTCTCTCTCTCTCTCTCTCCTGCCGTACCACGCGGAAATGTCGTCAGCTGTATACGGATTAATGCGGCCCAGTCTTTTTAATAATAGGATACGCAGCGAGAAAGACGAAATTTTGACTTTTTTTTAAATATATATATAATATTTGAGGTGCTTTACTTAATGGCTACTGTCGTTTGTGGGAAATTTCTGTTTTTCGATTTTTTGTTTGGTAAAAAAAAAATGGATATTGGAAGGGAGGGAGAGGGATAGATAGATATAGATAGATAGATAGATAGATAGGTGGATGGATGGATAGATAGATATATTTCGATTTTTTGCTTAGTTAAAAAATGGTGATATTGGTAGGTTGAGAGCAGGATAGATAGATAGACAGATAGATAGATAGGTGGATAGATAGACAGATAGATAGATAGATAGATAGGTGGATGGATGGATAGATAGATATATTTCGATTTCTTTTTGTTTGGTCAAAAAATGGTGATATTGGTAGGTTGAGAGCAGGATAGATAGATAGATAGACAGATAGATAGACAGACAGATAGACAGACAGATAGACAGACAGATAGACAGATAGATAGGTGGATGGATGGATATATAGATAGATAGATAGGTGGATAGATAGACAGGTATACAAATAGATAGATAGGTGGATGGATGGATACATAGATAAATAGATAGACAGATAGATAGACAGACAGACAGACAGACAGATATATAGATAGATACGTGGATGGATGGATGGATAGATAGATAGACAGATAGATAAATATACGGATTAACAGATAGATAAATAGATGGTACACAGATAGATAAATACGTGGACTGATAGACAGATAGACTGACTGACGACTGATTAAGAGAGAGAGAGAGAGAGAGATCCCGGAAATGGTAACCAAACTTCTTGCAGCAACTGTACATTTCTCTCTCTCTCTCTCTCTCTCTCTCTCTCCTTTGCACGTCACCTCAGCTCTTGCAAATCACACCCTTTGGAACACTGATCTCAACAGCAGTGAAATATTATATAGGAAGGAGGTATGTTGGATGAGGAGAGACTGACCAGGAGAGTGAATGTGGGGAGTATGAATGAGGGGAAGGGTGAATTACTTCTCTCTCTCTCTCTCTCTCTCTCTCTCTCTCTCTCTCTCTCTCTCTCTGTCAGGTAAATTAGCTTTCATTCTATCTACCTGTCTATTTACATTACATTCTCTTCCTATCCCTACCTTTATCTATGTCTATCTATCTGTCACTGTTTATCTATCTATCTACCTATCTATCTATCTGTCTGTGCAGCTAAATATGTCTTTATTTCTCTCTCTCTTCATCTATCTATCATCTCTCTATCTATCCATCTATCTATCAACACCTAAACCCCATCACAAACACACAATACATATATCCTCATCGCAACATTTTCAACACGTAACAAATTAAGGGAGATTACAGTGAGAATCAGTTATCATTTACCTTCGCGTGGTGGCACTGTAGTTCGGACGCCCCGGTTGGAGAGACGGCAGGGCTGAGGTTCGATTCCCAAAGAGGTCCCTTAATGCCGCCAGGGGAAGCAGCCTAGTCATTCACCCATCCACCCTGAAATGTAAGTACTGTATTCACACGTGTCTGTCTGTGTACACGATATCTCAAAAAGTTGTTATCCGATTTCAATGCAACCTGGTGGATAGGTGGGCAGTGGATCAAGGAAGAGTTGATTAGATTTTGAGGTGGATGCGGATGTGGATGCAGGAATATTTCGTAAATCTAATTGGCACTGGGAGGTATGCACTCCCTGAGATAATGAAAGAGGGCAGACCAAGACCGTAGAATTATTTGACAAAGATACCGTAAAAGTGTTCGTCTGGAAGGAAAACGGAATTTAACACGGTAGTAAAAATTGAATTGGTGTTCCGGGGGTATGCACTCTCTGCTTTCTAATTCTCTGTGTAATATTTCGAGTGGTACTTTGGCAGAGTGGGAGAAAGAGTAATTTAGGAGAGTGGGGGGTGCTTGGAAGAGTGGTGTGTGAGTGGGTACATCAGACGAGGGGAAGGGATAACGGTGTGTGTGTGTGTGTGTGTGTGTGTGTGTGTGTGTGTGTGTGTGTGTGTGTGTGTGTGTGTGTGTGTGTGTGTGTGTGTTTGAGAGAGAGAGAGAGAGAGAGAGAGAGAGAGAGAGAGAGAGAAAATCTGAATATCGTACATCCTTCAGACATTAAAATTTTTCAAAATAAAACAAATAAAACATATGAATCTGTTACTGATTTAATACTGCGTGGTGAAGGCTTCTTAACATCTCTTCCTTAGCGATTTATTTTCGGATATGGCTGGTTAATATCCTTTTGTACGTTGTTTATGCAATGTATCGCGATATTTGAAGGATTTACATACATAACACAGAATAGGACAGTAAGGTGCAATAAGCAGAATAAATCGCTAAGGAAAAGATGTTAGGGAACTTCCTTACCTGACAAGAATACGGCCAATGGAAATATTGACCAGTATTCTCGTGGGTTAAGAAGGCTCCCTAACACCTCCTCCTAAGCGGTTTATTTTGCTTATTACTTCTGGCTATCCTCTCTTGTGTTACATAAATCATTCCAATATCGCCATGCTCTGGATAAATAACGTACAAAACGATATTAACCAACCGTATCCAATAATAAATCGGTAAGGAAAAGGTGTTACGGAGCTTCCTTACCCGGGGAGAATACGAGACAGGGAGATATTGGTCGTGTGATGTTCAATATTGGGGGGGGAGAGGGAGGGGGGGGAAGGGAGGCGAGGTTATCAATTGTGCCGTGACGAATATAAGGGCGACAGTATAAGGCAGTATAAGGCAGGATATGGACCTTGCCTGAAGTCCCCCTTACCCCTTCACCCCCGCCCCTCATGCCTGAAGCCCCCCACCCCTCATCCCCCATCCCTGAAGCCCCCCACCCCTCACCCCCCATGCCTTTAGCTCCTCTCCCCCTCCCCCTCCCTTCAATATCTTCGTCCTTTACCAATTCAATAAACCCCACCACATACGGGGACTTTTGATGCAATTGGACGATGGTTATGTATTCACCCTTGTCTGTCTGTCTGTCTGTGTACACGATATCTCAAAACCTTGCTATCGGATATCAGTGAAATCTGGTGGATAGGTGGGCAGTGGGTCAAGGAAGAGTTGATTAAAATTTGAAGTGGATCCGAATTAAGACGCATGAAATAATAGATCATATTTTCGCTGGTGGAAATATGCGCTTTTTTGGTTGATGAAACAAGGCTAACAAGGACCGTAGAATTAACTAAGTATATGAAACCGTAAAAGTGTTCGTCTGGGAGGGGGAAAAAATTACCACGGGACTTAATTGAAGGTACAGTTGGCCTCGAGAGTAGTAGATATTATAAAATTTCCGTACGAGTGAGTAGTGAAGGGCAGGATAGGAAATTGGATATAAGATTCCACTCCACTGCCTTCGTCACATAGAATATTAATATACATCTTCACGCTCAAGGGCATCTCTTGTACCCCTGCGTCCTTCACATCATTGTATTTAGCTGGGATGGAGTTAAAGGTACGTGGGAGTTCAATGTCGAATCTACCTGTGTTACTGATTGGCAAGAAATACCTGAAGACTTTAATACCTGGCGTAGGAAGAGGCTGGCTTTTGCGTGGTGGGAGGGTGGTAAGTGGAGGTGTGTGTGTGTGTGTGTGTGTGTGTGTGTGTGTGTGTGTGTGTGTGTGTGTGTGTGTGTGTGTGTGTGTGTGTGTGTGTGTGTGTGAGGATGTACATAGGAACAATGGAGCTTCAATATTAGATTCACGAGTAATTATAAAACCTGTTATATGGATATTGGAAAAAAGGGACATCTCTCTCTCTCTCTCTCTCTCTCTCTCTCTCTCTCTCTCTACGATAACATTTTCCTTATATTTTTACTATAGATTTTTTTTTTTAATATAGCCTCTCGTAGCGAATGAATTAATGAAGGGTATATATTTTTTACCCCAATTATTTTCGAAAAACCTCTCAAATTAAAAAAAATATATATCTCAATTAAAAAAAAATGCTCAATATAAAAAACTCAAAAAATCACAATACCAAAAATCTCAAAATAGAAAAATCTAAAATAAAAACTCTCAAAATACAAAAAATCTCAAAATCATATATATTCCAAAATCAAAAAATCTCAAATTCGAAGAATTTCAAAATTAAAAAAAGATAAATGAAAAATCTCTCAAAATAAAAAACCTCTAAATAAAAAAATCTCAAAAAAAATCTCAAAATAAAAAAAATTTAAAATAAAAAAATATTCTAAAATAAAACAATCTCAAAATCAAAAACCTCAAAATAAAAAAACTCCCTTTATCAAAAAATCTCTGAAAAAAAAATCTCAACAATAATGTCAGAATTAAAAATTCTCAAAATCAAAATATCTCAAAATAAAAAACTCTAAATAAAAAAATCACGAAATCAAAAAAATCTCAAAATAAAAAAATCTTAAAATAAAAAAATCTCAAAATAAAAAAATCAAAACCAAAAAAACTAAACATCTATAAATAAAAAATCTCAAAATCAAAAAATCTTCCAAAATAAAAAATCTCAAAAAATTTAAAATAGTATGTGGTGACAGGATGACTTTGGGAAAATTTTCGTCATCGTAGCGAAGGGGTCAGTGATTCTCGTGTGGTTGATAGGTGTTGGAAATATTATTATTATTATTATTATTATTATTATTATTATTACTATCAATATTATTACTATTATTATTATTATTATTATTATTATTATTATTACTATTTTTATTATTATTATTATTATTATTATTATTATTATTATTATTGTTGTTGTTGTTGATTTTTGTTGTTCTTGTTCTTACTGATCTTCTTTGACAGATAGATAAATAGATAGATAGATAGACTGGTAGACACAGACAAATAGATAGATAGGTAGGTAGGTAAACAGATAAAAAGGTAGGTAGATAGGTAGGTAGATAGATAAATAGGTAGAGACGTAGGTAAGTAGGTAGACAGATAGACAGATAGATAGATAGGTAGGTAGGTAGGTAGGTAAACAGATAGATATATAGATAGACAGACAGACAGACAGGTTTGCAGCTACGTAGGCAGGTAAAGGCTTAAATAGATAAACAGATAGATAGAAAGACAGATCCAAAATACTTATCACACTAAAGCAACTGATAGATAAACCCAAGGCAGATAGATAGAAACTTGATGGGGCAGTCAGTAGTGGATTTGAGGGACTAGGTGTAGCGTGGGGTGCAGGAATTATTATGCATTGGAATTTAACCACTGGGAATTGCTGCTAGAGATCGAGCACGAATCCGAAATCCCTCGTTGGGCAGGGGAATATCTGGCCAATATATCACTCCCCTCTTTGCAACCATCTCTTGTCGATTTAGCCTGATTTAATTCGCTTCGTTCTCTTATCACTTTTTGGTCATTGATTTATTCTGTCTGAGAGTTTGGGTGCAATAATGATGATGATGATGATGATGATGATGATGGTGGTGGTGGTGCTGATGGTGATGATGATGATGATGGTGGTGGTGATGGTGGTGGTGATGAAGATAATGACAATAATGATGATGATGATGATGATGATGATGATGATGATGATGACGATGATGATGATAATGACAATATGATGATGATGATGACAATGACAATAATAATGATGATGATGATGATGATGATGATGATGATGATAATGACAATATGATGATGATGATGATAATGACAATAACAATAATAATGATGATGATGATGATGATGATGATGATGATGATGATGCCACACACAAAAATTCCCATCCTGTTTACTAAAAAATTCTTTGATAAAAAAAAACATTAAATAATTTCTAGGATTTTTTTCGAATGGTGTGTGTGTGTGTGTGTGTGTGTGTGTGTGTGTGTGTGTGTGTGTGTGTGTGTGTGTGTGTGTGTGTGTGATTTATTTTTGCTGTGCACGTTATTTTATAATTGAGCTGGCCCTTCCATCAGCACTTCTTCATGACTAGCATCCCATTTTAGTATAAGGCTCTTGTTACACTTCAGTAATGTAACACTACGGCTCTGCATCCTGTCCATAGCACTTCTTCGTGACTAGCATCATATTCTAGTGTTAATCTCGTTACAGCAGAGTGGCAGAGTGACACTACGGCTCTACATCCTGTCCATAGCACTTCTTTGTGACTAGCATCATATTCTAGTGTTAATCTCGTTACAGCTGAGTGGCAGAGTGACACTACGGCTCTACATCCTGTCCATAGCACTTCTTCGTGACTAGCATCATATTCTAGTGTTAATCTCGTTACAGCTGAGTGGCAGAATGACACTACGGCTCTACGACCTGTCCACAGCACTTCTTCGTGACTAGCATCATATTCTAGTGTTGATCTCGTTACAGCTGAGTGGCAGAGTGACACTACGGCTCTACATCCTGTCCACAGCACTTCTTCGTGACTAGCACCACTGCCCCTTAGTCGTGTAGTCGTTTTAATCCCAACTACTACTCCTTCGCTGACTTAAGATGCATACATTACGTCTTGAGAATTTCCAGGGAGTATTATTTCGGCCTCTCCCTTCCTCTCCCTCCCTTCTGGATGCGCCCTTCTCCCTAAGTCTTCATTTCATATTATGGTCTTTGTTGTATAGTGAATATTTGTCATAGTGTAGTGAATAATTATCGTATAGTGAAGATCTGTTATCGTATAGCGAATATCTATTATCGTATAGTGAAGATCTATTACCGTATAGTGAATATCTATTACCGTA
>NC_136997.1:48479023-48491523 GCF_032717465.1 Coenobita brevimanus
AAACAGAGGAACTTGAGTGAAAAACAGAGGAACTTGAGTGAAAAACAGAGGAAGAGAGAAAAAAAAAATGAGAGAAAGGGAGAAAATAAAAGACAAAGGAAGAAAATAAAGAAAACGAGAATGTAAACAACAGAGTCTCAAGAAGGGAAAAAACGACCCTAGGGACCTTGCTGGAAACCCTGACTGTTGGTTTTTCGAGAGAGAGAGAGAGAGAGAGAGAGAGAGAGAGAGAGAGAAGGGAGGGGGGAACTTCCACCCAAATCCTTTCTTTCTTGCACACAATTTAAGCAGACAACACACACGACGCCAAACATATCAATCTCAGCCCAAACACTCCTTAAGATTTCTCCTAAGATGAAGAAATTCGTGTTAAGAAATAATATAAGTAGTGAGGCAGCATCTTGGAGACGTATCCCCTTATAGGCTTGAGAGAGAGAGAGAGAGAGAGAGAAACTGGAAGGGATTCAGAGAGTGCATACCCCTCCCACACCAATAAATAATACTGATTCACTTATTTCCACTATATTTCCTATCAGACGAATACTTTTACGGTCTCGGTTAATTCTTAGTCTACCCCTTTACGCAGTCTCAGAGAACGCATACCTCCGCGGACGCCAATCCACTTAGAAATCAAATCAATATTCCCTAACCTATTACCCAGCTATCCATCACGCTTCACTGAAATCGCATATTATTTTTTTAACCTTCTACACAGACAGACAAACAAACGGCGTAATTCACAGTCTCCCTTCAGCATTTTAGGCGGGGGTAATAAAGCAGAATAAAGCAAGCATTATATTTTCAGCTTGGAGGATGTATATTATATTTCCTTCGCTCTTCTGTCTTTATTGTTTTGAGGAGTAAAGGAATTTCTCACGCTCAATAAAATCGCATGGTGAAAGTGGGATTGTAGCATAAGTCGCTACAGATAAGTTGCTACGCGTCGTGAGGGGGTAATATGGGGTTATAGTGTAATATAGTGGTGGTGGTGGGGCCGGGGTGATGGTAGTGGTGATGGTAATGGTTATGGTAGTGGTGGTGGTGATGGTGATGGGGGTGGGTGAGAGAGAGAGAGACAGAGAGAGAGAGAGAGAGAGAGAGTGTGTGTGTGTGTGTGTGTGTGTGTGTGTGTGTGTGTGGAGAGAGAGAGAGAGAGAGAGAGAGAGAGAGTGTGTGTGTGTGTGTGTGTGTGTGTGTGTGTGTGTGTGTGTGTGTGTGTGTGTGTGTGTGTGTGTGTGTGTGGAGAGAGAGAGAGAGAGAGAGAGAGAGAGAGAGACAGACAGACAGACAGACAGACAGACAGAGAGAGACAGAGAGAGACAGAGAGAGAGAGAGAGTGTGTGTGTGTGTGTGTGTGTGTGTGTGTGTGTGTGTGTGGAGAGAGAGAGAGAGAGTGTGTGTGTGTGTGTGTGTGTGTGTGTGTGTGGAGAGAGAGAGAGAGAGAGAGAGAGTGTGTGTGTGTGTGTGTGTGTGTGTGTGTGTGTGTGTGTGTGTGTGTGTGTGTGTGGATGCTGCCCCAAGAGTTGTAAAAGTGGAAGGAATGTGTGTTTTATCTGGGTGGAAATTGTTGAGTATTTGGTGGAACGGAAATTGTTAGGTCAAAGGTTAAGGGTCATTATTATTTGCCCTAAGGAGGTCGGTTTGCCCTCGTCTCGGAAACATTCTATATTCTTTACTTATTTGATTATTTGTTTACTTGAGGATGCGTGCTACTACCATCCACTCACTCGATGTAGTGCTCATCACTACCATCATCATCACTGTTCTTCTTCTTCATCATCATTATCATCATTATTATCATCACCCTCATCATTATCATCATCATTATCGCTATTCATCATCATCATCATCATCATTATTCTCATCATCATCATCACCATCATTATCATCACCATCCTCATCATCACCATCATTATCATTACCATCAGCATTATCAACATCATCACCATCATCAGTCCTCTCTTCTTACCATAGAGTGAGGTAAGGTAGCCCATTCACTCACTCGATGTAGTGCTCATCATCATCATCATCATCATCATCATCATCATCATCATCATTGTCAAGAGAGCCAAAAATAGCCTGATAGAATGAAACACTAACACAAATTTATATAAAATAAAATGGGCCACACCCTCATTCATTCACCATTCAAGCTCCTGGAATCCTAACTCCACCTAATAAACAAAAATCCGAACGTTACTCCACACTCACCTAACCAACAGTCAACCCCACAAAAGCCAAATTAAAAAGGGCTCGATCCCTAGCCTCAATGGCGTGCATACCTCTCACAAACAATATCAATCCATCTACAAAATCAATCTCGGTCTACCACTCCTTCTTCCACCTTCAACTGCAGTGCTACCTTTAAAAATATATATATAGGCAGTATTGGCTTAGGTGGTACTATATATACATGTTGAAATATTGTTGCATAGTGTCGTTGCAAATGCTACTTTCAATATTGCAAAACAGGAGTGGCTTTGGTAGGGTTGGGGGAGTGGTTGGAAGTTGCGTTTGTGGTGATTGGGGGTAGTGATGGTTGGCAGAGTGATTTTTAATGGCGGTAGTTGGGTTGCAGGGTGATTGTGTGTGTGTGTGTGTGTGTGTGTGTGTGTGTGTGTGTGTGTGTGTGTGTGTGTGTGTGTGTGTGTGTGTGTGTGTGTGTGTGTGAGAGAGAGAGAGAGAGAGATGATGGAGGAGAGTGAGGAGGTGGACCTTATTGAAGTGGAGAGTGAAGTGGAGGTGAGATGGAGAGGGTGGAGGTGGAGAGGAGAAAGGGGTGGAGAAGGTGAAGGTGAGAGAGAGAGAGAGAGAGAGAGAGAGAGAGAGAGAGAGAGAGAGAGAGAGAGAGAGAGAGAGAGAGAGAGAGAGAGAGAGAAAGAGGAGGAGAGTGGAGGAAAATGAGAGGGAGGTAGTGATGGAGGGGGAGAGAGAGAGTGGAGAAAGAGGGGGAAGGTGGAGGGGGTGATTTAGAGAGAGAGAAGGAATGATATGAGAGAGTGGGGAGGGGAGGGGGGAGGGGAGACAGGGGGAGAAAGAGGTGATGGGAGGGGGAGGGGTAAGTGGTGACGAAAGTGATGAAGGTTGGGGCTAGGGGGGGAAGGGGGAGGAGGAGAGGGGGAGGGAAGGAGGGAGAAGAGGGGGGGATGGGGTGGAGGAGGAGGGGAAAGAGGGGGGGAGGGGGAGGGAAGGAGGGGAAGAGGGGGAGAGGGAGGAAGGGAGGGTGAAGAGGAGGAGAGGGGGAGGGAAGGAAGGTGAAGAGGAGGATGAGGGGGTGGAGGAGGAGGGGAGAGGAGGGGGAGGGGGAAGGTGAAGTGGGAGGTGTAGGTGGTAATGAAGGGTATGAAGGGGTGGGCTAGGGAGGAGAGGGAGGGGGAGGGGAGGGGGAGGGGAAGGGGGAGGGGAAGGGGGAGGGGAAGGGGGAGGGGGAGGGGGAGAGGAAAGAGGGGGGACTGACCTACTTTGTATGCTGAGCGCCTTGACGAGTCCAGCTCATGAAAGGTTGAAGGAGTTGGGGAGGCAGGGTGAGGCAGGCAGGCAGCAGAGTGAGGCAGGGTAAGGCAGGAAGGAAGGTAAGAGCAGTAGAGTAAGACAGGAAGCAAGTGGGATTCGGGCAGGGTGAGGCAGGCAGGCAGGAAAGCAGCGATAGGTAGGATCCGGCAGGCAGGAAGGCAGCGATTGGTACGGTGAGGCAGGCAGGCAGACGGGGATTGGAAGGATGAGGCAGGCAGGCAGGCAGTGGGAGTGAAGCAGGGTGAGGCAGGCAGGCAGGCAGTGGGAGTGAGGCAGGGTAAGGCAGACAGGCAGCAGAGATAGGTAAAGTGAGGCAGGGTAAAGCAGGAAGGAAGGTAAGAGCGGTAGAGTAAAAGAGGCAGGCAGGGGTAGGCAGGTTGAGGCAGAGAGGTAGACAAGAAGTGGTATAGTAAGGCAGGCAGGCAGTGGGAGTGAGGCAGGGTGAGGCAGAGAAACAGGTAGGAAATAAGGGTGGTAGAGTGAGGAAGGGCGAGGCTGGAAGGAAGTTAAGAGTGATTGAGCAAGGCAGGCACGCAGGGGTAGGCAGGGTGAGGCTGGGAGATGACAGGGTGAGGCAGGGAGATAACAGGGAGAGGCAAGGAGATGACAGGGTGAGAGAGAGAAAGAATGACAGGGTGAGGCACGGTGAGGCAGGGAAACAGAGAAATAAGAAGCCTCAGTAAAAGTTGGGTAGGCTAGGCAAACAGTTACACAGAACCCCAGACAGTGAGGCATGCAAAGCTGGGGTGGGGGGGGGAGAGTTGTACAGTAGGGCGCAGTATTTCTTTTACACCATCCACTCACTCGATGTGGCACATACCTCTGCCAGTGCCAATGCCATTAAAAAGGATCCGAATCAGTATCCGTGGAGATAGTGTGTGGAATACATAGGATCCGGATCCGCCCCCAAATTTAATCAGTTCTTCCTTGACCCATGGCCCACTCTTCCACAAACTTTTATTGAAATTCACAGAGAACTTTTGGAGATATTGTGCGGGATACATAGGATCCGGATCGGCCACAATATTTAATTAATTCTTTCTTGGTCCAAGGCTTCCAAAAAATATCACTGAAACGCACTAAGAAGTTTTGGACATATCGTGTGGACATACAAGCAAACAGACAAACATAGGTGAATACATAACCTCCTCCAACTTCGCTGGCGGAGGTAAATAGATACAGAAATAGATAAAGACATGGAAACAGATACAGAGATGAATACATATAACTGGAAATAGATACTGAGATAGATACAAATAGATGGAAAGACGCAGACAGAAATAACTGCAGAGATAGATAGATAGATGGAAATAGATATAAAGATAGATACAGAGATAAATACCGATGTAAACAGATAGCGACAGAAATAGAAAAATACATAGATACAGACAGAAACAGAGATAGAAACAGAGACAAATATAAAGACAAAATTAGAGATACAGATAGAAATAGATACAGAGATAGATACAGATAGAAACAGATAGAGAGATAGATAAAGAAATAGACAGGGCCGGCCTTAGGAGTTGCTGGGCCCAACTGGGTACAATTTTGGTGGGACGTCAGGTTTACACGAGAGTTGGACCTTCGTTTCCATAGCAATATCTTCTACATGCAGCACAGATTCACCTTAATAACGCATAATTCGCTGCTTGACATATTCACGGAGGTACAGCTTACGATAGACACTCAAATTACGACACAGAAGATGCCAAAAAACATCAAATCTGACCTGCATCGAGAAGAGTAGCGTCCGTAGCCTTGAGGTGCCGTGTGGTGGATGTAAACAAAAACAAACTCTCGCACTTTCACGCAAGATCTCGCGGCCCAGCGCCCCATACGTTTTTCAGGAAATGCATTGTCTGAACCATCCCTCTGTCCAAAATTACCACCATTTCTCCCCCATATACTGTAGAAAATAAATAAATAAATAAATAAATAAGAATATAGATGCAAACAACTTCTTTTCATTCGTTCACGTCCCATATATGAATAAACAGTACGAAGCATTTTACTTTAGTACATTCTGAGGTGCAATATTACCCAAATTCAAAGGGAGAGAGAGAGAGAGAGAGAGAGAGAGAATTACAATATTCATTTACTAAGTGCCTCGTCTCGCTTTCCAGACTAAATTATGGAGAAGCCTGAGCGGAATAAATCGCCTAGAGTCATACGTTAAGTTTAATCAGAATCGTTAAGTTTAATCTGACTCGCTAAATTTAATCGTCGGTGAAGGAAGCTCCCAAACACCTTTTCTTAAGCGATTTATTTTGCTTATTTCTCCTTCCTGTCCTACTCTTTGTTATATAAATCCTTCCAATACCGCAATACTCTGCATACATAACGTACAAAACGATATTAACCAGCCATATCTGAAAATAAATCGCTAGGGAAGAGGTGTCAGGGAGCTTCCTTACCCGACGAGAATACGAGATTTTATAAGAGAGAGAGAGAGAGAGAGAGAGAGAGAGAGAGAGAGAGAGAGAGAGAGAGAGAGAGAGAGAGAGAGAGAAAGTTGTTATTTTCTTTTTAGGGAAAGATATAAGACGAGGATGAGACAGATAGACAGATAGATAGAGAGATGACAGATATATAGACAGAAATCTATCTATCTATCTATATACCTAGGCTGCTTCCCCCAAGGAAAGGGAGGTAGCCGAGACAGGACGACTCACTCTCCATTTACTCATCCATTCAAACACATTTATTCGCATCTTAGCCCCAAAGGGGAGAACGGACAGATCCACACTGCATCACAACGCACAAGGGTCAACTGCGCAATGCAATCAGTGACATCCACAGCAGGGCCCGACAGCAGAACTGGTTTACCCCTGCCACATCATAACAGACCCATCCCCTTACCCGCACCTGACCTGACTAGCTGATCAGACCAAAAGCGGGAGAATATCCCCTCAGGGCTGCGTCATCACTTATTCATTCACAATTTCTCTCCATTTATTTCTGTCACGCACAGTCACTCTTCCTTGCTCAACAGACATCCCTCTCGCATCCAGCGCTCTCTTCACACTGTCCATCCATCCTATTCGTGGTCTTCCTCTCAGTCTTACACCTCTCACATCAGATCTAGTTATCTTTTTCACCAATCGCTCATTATCCATTCTCTCCATATGCCCAAACCATTGCAACACCCTCTGCTCAACTCTACCAGCCATCTCCCGAACAACTCCAGTTCTCCTTCGCACTTCATCATTTCGCACTCGATCCATACGCGTCACTCCACACATACTCCTCAGACATCTCATCTCCATTACATTCAAACTTTTCCTCTCTCTGCTACACCCATATTCCATGTTTCAGCCCCATATAATGCAGTCGGTACCACAACACCCTCATACAGCCTTCTTTACATCCATTCTAAGCGAACGACATTTAAACACTTTTTTCATTCCTCCCAGCACCTTTCCTACTTCATTTATTCTAAACTTCACTTCTGCATCTATTCTTCCATCCACAGCAACATGTGACCCTAGATATTTAAAACAATCTACCTCCTCAAGCAACTCACCATTCAAAACTATATTCATCCCCCTACCATCTATCAACCTCGTACACTTCATCACTTTACTCTTATTCTCATTTACTTTCAATTTCCTCCTTTCACACACCCTTCCAAACTCCTCTACCAACTGTATCAATCTCTCCTCTGAATCAGTCACCAGTGCAGTATCATCTGCAAACAGCAGCTGCTAGATTCCACTCTCCTCCATCAACATTTACCAGACTCAGACCTCCACCTAAAACTCTTGCATTCACCTCCCTTACAACACCATCCATGTAAATATTAAACAACCAAGGCGACATCACACATCCCTGTCGCAGCCCCACTCTCACGGGAAACCAATCACTCACAGCATTTCCCACTCTTACACACGCTCTACTATTTACATAAAAACTTTTCACCCCTTTTAGTAACCTACCATCAAGTCCATACAATCTTAAAACAGTCCACAAAGCCTCCCTATCAATTCTATCATACGCTTTCTCTAAATCCATAAATGCCCAAAACACATCCTTGCCTTTCGCTAAATACTTTTCACACACTTGTCTCACAGCAAACACCTGATCAACGCATCCTCCCTCTCCTAAAGCCACACTGCTCATCACTAATCACTCCCTCTGTACCCTCTCTAACTCTCATAATTAACACTCTACCATACACTTTACCTACAACACTCAACAGACTTATACCCCTAAAGCTAGTACATTCATACTTATCACCCTTGCCTTTATACAACGGGACCACACAAGCACTTGCCCAGTCAACTGGCACCATACCTTTCTCAAAGCACACATTCAATAATCTTACTAACCAGTCAACAATATTCACTCCACCACCCTTCAGGCATTCCACAGCACACCCATCCATACCTGCAGCTTTCCCTGTTTTCATCTCCTTTACTGCCTTCTCCACTTCCTCCTTCGTGATCAAAGAATCATTCAACTCTCCCAACACATTTATTCCTTGCACCCTTCTATCTGCCACAATCTCAGCCACCCTTTCCTCCTCTACATTTAACAATCTTTCAAAATACTCTGCCCATCTCTTCCTTACTGCATCCATCTCAATTAACATCCTTCCATCCTCTGCTTTTACTCGTTCTTCCTTCCCAGACTCTCCCTTTCGCACCCTTTTCACCTCCTTCCAAAACATTTTCTTATTCTGTTGAAAATTCTCTGTCAGCCGCCTACCCCACCTCTCATCTGCTGCCACTTTAGCATCACGCACAGCCCTTCTCGCTCTATTCCTCTTTTCCTTATACCTTTCATATGACATCTCATTCTTCCTCTGCAGCCACACTTCATATGCACGTCTCTTCTCAGCCACAGCCATACTTACTTCCTCGCACCACCATTCACTTCCTTTTCTTACACCACCACCCACATGTCTCACACCACACACCTCTTCTGCATGCCCCACCACAGCACTCTTAAACAACTGCCATTCCTCCTCCACGCTGCCATTTTCCCGATCTTTCACTGCGTTCCACTCATCTCTCAATTTCTCCTGATACTCTATCTTTTTCTCTCTTTTATCCAACTCACTCACTTTCAAAACCTCCCTGCCACACCTAACCCTCCTAGCTCTCACCCATCTCTTACCTACTCTTAACTTTCCCTCCACCAGGTAGTGGTCAGACATACCTCCACCCTCCCCTCTCAGAACTCTCACATCCAACAATCTTCCTATTACATTCCTAGACACAACCACATAGTCCATCAAGGCTCTATCAACAACCCTTCCACCCTCCTGTCTCACCCATGTATACTTATAAATATCTTTCTTCTCAAACAGCGTATTCCCAATCACCATCTCTCGCTCAACACACATCGCTATCATTCGTTCCCCATTTTCATTTCTTCCAGGCACACCATGCATACCAACTACGCCTTCAACTGCTACATTTCCCACTCTAGCATTCAGATCTCCCATCATTACCACATTCACATTCGCTCCAAAACTCTGCAGACACTCATCAACATCATTCCAGAAAGACTCCCTCTCTTGTTCATCCCTTTCACTACCAGGCCCATATGCACTCACAAACACCCACAACTCACAGAAATACATACACAAATAGGTAGACAGAGACAGACACAGGCAGACAGACAGGCAGACAAGTACCCAGACAGATAGATGAATAGATAGACAGAGACAGATAGATAGATGAAGATAGATAGATAGATAGATAGATAGGTGGATAGATAGACGCACCCATTTTTCGACATGGCTGTCAACTGAATGGTTTTTACCCCATTAAAAAAACCCATCTCTCTCTCTCTCTCTCTCTCTCTTGTCTTTTCACACCTATTTTTTGCACCTTGTATTTTTTTTTTTTTTAATATGCAATGCGAATACCCTGCAAGTTGCACAAATGTAAACAAATATATATATTATGTTTAACAGTAATACTATTGAATTAGCAACATATTTCTTACCTGTTAAATATTATGCCATCTCTCTTTTCAATAAATTCCTGCTCCCATTTTCGCATTCATGGCGGTAATGTATTTTCCGAACCCATTGGCTGATTTCAAAAGGCGCGGGCGTCAAGTGGGGTGCTAAAACATGGCCGCCACTACACCAGCGCTCCCCTGGTGGTGGACACACAAACTACACCCTACCCATCATGAGAAAGCCGTGTTATAGAGCTCAGTGACTTAGAGCCTCATAGAAGCTTTTGTACTGAGCATCGGAACGTGACACCAAACCGAACCGAACCGAACCGAGGACTGACGACTCTCGACACCCGAACGCCGTATCAACAACACCTGCACCGAAATTGAGGTTTGGCCAATGGTAAAGCTAAAGGAGAATAAATCGCTTAGGAGGAGGGGCTACGGGGCCTCCTATGTCCATCCCGAACCAGACCGAAGCCCCAGCCAGCCCCTGGTTCGAAACGCCGTAGCAATAACACCCACGCCTGGCCAATCAGGAAGTAAGTCAGCCACTCAGAAGACGTGCTCTGGCTGCCTGAAACCTAGGAATGGATACCTTCTCCTTACCACACCACCTACCACACCAGCGACGACCTAGACACACAGCTGGCACGTCCTGGTGAGGGTTAGTACCGGCAGATCGCTGTATGATGTTTGTGTCTGGCGCAGGAATTGAAAACGATCCGAATTCTCAATGCTTCAAACACCGTGAGGCAGATGTGAGACAGCGAACGAAAAATGTGAGCAACGTTGTCACCGTTTATACGTATATATATAAATGTACGCGTGTTATGTAGGACTATAGATGGATGGATAGATAGATAGACAGCTAGATACATAGATAGACAGATAGATAGATAGGTAAACAGACAGATAAATAGATAGATAGATAGAAAGATTACTTATTTGCGATCCTTGTGAAATCCTTGGACTCTATCCGTTCGCTAAACAAAACAGTTGATTTTTTAGCCAAACTGGAAACTCCACTTTTTAAAACACTTCGGTCAAAGTTCATTCCAACTCCCACCATAAGTTTCCAAAGACTTACAAAACAATTTTTTTCTTTTTTTTTCTTTTTTTTTTGGGGGGGGTGAAGATGGGTTGTGTCCTCAGCTCTGCCATACGTCTGTTTCCCACGCCAATGACTTTCTTGACTGTTTTGTTTCAGTGTTTTTTTGTTTTTTCTTTAACCCTTTGAGGACGTGAGTGATTTTAACAGCTTTACATTGACTACTGAAAGTCGAGTGTTATTTATTATTTATTTATTTAATTAGTTTTACTCTTAGGTATGGCCGGTTGTCGACAAAGCTTCACCACATTTTTCAAAACTAAAACTAAACACATAAACATAATAATCCACGAAAAATATCCATTAAAATATATTAAACATTTTACTAAGGATAGACGGAGTACATAATATTATAAATGTTGCTCCAAAAGGTGATCCCATGACTGTTGTATCAGTCTGTCTATCCATCTATTGACAGACGCCTTAATCCCGTCAGGGGTGGCCACAAACAAATCGCCTCCATGTCACCCTGTCCCCTGCCATTTCGCTGCCCATCCCCAAACTCACACATCCCTCTCTCATATACCTCTCAGCTTCATCCCTCCACTTCATCCTCGACCTACCCCTCCCTCTCCCCTCCTCCATCTCATCCTCGACCTCCCCCTCCCTCTCCACCTCACTCACATACACTCTCCTCGTTAGCCTCTCACCCTCCATCCTCTCCGCATGGCCAAACCACCTCAGCGTATTTCACCTAACGCTCTCGATCACCTCCACAGCCACACCACAACGCTCCATCACATCCTTATTAGTCAGTACTGATTTTAATACGAAGATGGCCCTTATTATAGGCCTTAAGAAAGTATATCTAAGATTATTTCAATGTCTTAGTGTTTAATAAGATGTTGTTTAAGGATTCTTGAGTTTGTGAAAAGAGGAAAGGAGATGAAAGTGAAAATGAAGAAAGATGACATGGTGAGAGAGAGAGAGAGAGAGAGAGAGAGAGAGAGAGAGAGAGAGAGAGAGAGAGAGAGAGAGAGCAGGGAAGGGCGGTAGAAGGAAAGGAGAGAGAGGACGGGAGAGAGAAAGGGGTGTTAGTGAAAAGAGAGGGTGTATTGGAGAGAGAGAGAGAGAGAGAGAGAGAGAGAGAGAGAGAGGGGGGGCTGATTCAAGCACAGGCCTGCCGAGTCATGCTGCCAATGGACGATGGGAGAATGATGAGAGAGAGAGAGAGAGAGAGAGAGAGAGAGAGAGAGAGAGTAAACAATAAAAATAACTCCTAAAAAAATACAAGCATGACAAGAGAATAAAAAAAAAATATCTAAAAGGAGTATTGGTTAGGAGGAGAGAGAGCAGAGTGAAAGAACGCGATGGTGTGTGACAGGCTAGAGGGCTCGTTCGATTTCTCAAGATTATTATTAAGCAGAAGCAGCAGGAGGAAGGGGAGGGGGAAACGTGGTTAGTGTTTCTACCTTCTGCTGACCTGGGGGGAGGGAGAGGGGGTAGGAAGCAGAGGGGGAGGGAGGGGGCAGGGGGAAAGGGGGAGGAGACAGCAGAGGGGGAGTTAGGGGGAGGGGAAGAAAGCAGGGGACAGCAGAAGCGAAGGAGGACACTGCTGGCTATTATCTTTACTTCCTGCTGGTCTGGGGGGGAGAGAGGGAGGGGGAGGAAGCAGGGGAAAGCAGAGGGGGAGGGGGAGAAAGCAGAGAACAGCAGTAGGGGTAAAATAATTCAGTAGTTGAAATTGAAGTCCAGATTTAACTTTTTTGGCTGTGATGTCTCTTATTTTCTCTCTCTCTCTCTCTCTCTCTCTCTCTCTCTCTCTCTCTCTCTCTCTCTCTCTCTCTCTCTCACTTAATCACTTTTTACAACTTAATTTTCTTTCTTTTCTTTTTTTTATTCATTTTTCTTATCAAAGGTAGAGATCAAAAGGGAGAGCTTTCAATGGAGGACACACACACACACACACACACACACACACACACACACACACACACACACACACACACACACACACACACAC
>NC_136997.1:48504023-48506523 GCF_032717465.1 Coenobita brevimanus
GACCCCCTACCCCTCACCCCCACCCATACCCCCTCTGATCACCCCCACCCCTGACCCCCTACCCCTCACCCATACCCCCCTACCCCCTCACCCCCACCCATACCCCCCTACCCCCCACCCCCACCCATACCCCACTACCCCCCACCCATACCCCCCTACCCCCTATCCCCCCTGACCCCCCCCTTACCGCAGATGCTCCCAAACTTTGCTACTGCTAACTTCCCCCAATAATTTCTTGGCTAAACCACCTGCTGTTAGTTGTTAGGAAACGTTGGTAGGATGCTGCCCTTTTTGCCACACGTACTCTGCGATTCCTTGGCTGCCTTACTGTAACTTTGTCGGCTACCATCCACTCACCTGATGTAGTGCACTTTTTAGGTGACTCTACGGTGACATATACTGCGATTACTGTCTTACTATAATTTTGCCGACTACCATCCACTCACCTGATGTAGTGCATTTCTTAGGCGACTCTACAATAGGTGACATATACTGCGATTCCCTGGCTGCCTTACTGTAGCTTTGTCGACCACCATCCACTCACCTGATGTAGTGCACTTCTCAGGTGATTACAGCAAGTGACATATACTGCGATTCCTCGGCTGCTTTGCTCTATGTCTGCTACCATCCACTCACCTGATGATGACAGGAGAAAGCAACAACATCCACAGCTAACACCGTATAACAGAAACATTTTAACCAGCCTTAGAAAAAACACCTAGTGGAAAAAAGGTAGAACTTAGGTGAATTACAGTACTTTAAAAGCGAGAGACTAACAAGGAGAGTGTATACGAGTGAGGTGGAGGGGGGGAGAGGGAGGGGAAGGCCGAGGATGAGGTGGAGGAATGGAGTGGAGTGGTATATGAGAGAGGAGGGTGTGCGCTGGGATGCAAGGCAGTGAAGTGGCGGGGGACAGGGCGACATGGAGGCGATTTGTCTGTGGCCACCCTTTACGGGATTAAGGCGTCTGGCAATAGATAGACAGACAGACAGACATATTTCTAACTCCTAGGCCGCTACGCTAAGATAGAAGCTAAAACGTCTTCCCTTAGCTCAAGAAAGCTCTATTATCTTCCAAGATTTGCCAGAGAAAGCTACAAACCCTTCTCCACTTCCTCCTAAATCCCACCACGCCATTCCTCCATCCGGTGAAGGGATGGCTTGGGAAGATACTTAAATCCTGCTTCAAGACGTTCCCACTCATCACCCCTGCGAGAGAGAGAGAGAGAGAGAGAGAGAGAGAGAGAGAGAGAGAGAGAGAGAGAGAGGGAGAGAGAGAGAGAGGGAATTGAAAAGGAAGAAAAGTGAAAGTATTGCAAAGAAAAACTGGGGAAGAATTTGGAGAGAGAGAGAGAGAGAGAGAGAGAGAGAGAGCTGAAAGGTGGAAGGATAAACAAGAAAATATGAGGACAAGGAGAGAGAGAGAGAGAGAGAGAGAGAGAGAGAGAGAGAGAGAGAGAAGATATACAAGTGTAGTGAAGGTGGGAGGGGAAAAAGAGCGTTGAAAATTGTTCCAGAAGTGTGTGTGTGTGTGTGTGTGTGTGTGTGTGTGTGTGTGTGTGTGTGTGTGTGTGTGTGTGTGTGTGTGAGAGAGAGAGAGAGAGAGAGAGAGAGAGAGAGAGAGAGAGAGAGAGAGTTAGTGAGACGAAACTAGAAATTATAGCGACAAGAAGATGGAGTATAAGAGGGAGAGAAAGAGAGAGAGAGAGAGAGAGAGAGAGAGAGAGAGAGAGAGAGAGAGAGAGAGAGAGAGAGAGACAGAGAGAAAGAGAGAGAGAGAGAGAGAGAGAGAGAGAGAGAGAGAGAGAGAGAGAGAGAGAGAGAGAGAGGTGGCGGGGGGGGGGGAGTGTGTATCATTGTCGTGAGGGAAGGGAACTCAAGGCAAGGCGGAAGAAAGTGAGAAATGTGAGCCGGAAAAATGAGAAAGGGAGTCAGGAGGGGGACTGAGAGAGAGAGAGAGAGAGAGAGAGAGAGAGGAGGTTTGGAAAAGTAAGCAGAGGAACACTAGAGCTGCGTACATAACTTCAAAGGTACACACACACACACACACACACACACACACACACACACACACACACACACACACACACACACACACACACACACACACACGGCTCTACATCCCTCCCGTAGCACTTCTTCGTGACTAGCATCATATCTTAGAGTTCATTTTTCTCTACAACTCAGCATTCAAGATGGAGGGATGGAAATTTTGGGCCAAGTCAGAGTGAAAGGAGTATAGTTTTATGTTTTGAGTTAATAGAATCACAATTTATATTTACACAGAGAACTAATATCCAGAATAAATCGCTTAAGGAGGGGTGTTACTAATGACCAGAATAAATCGCTAAGGAAGAGGTGTAACTATTGACCCAAATAAATCGCTAAAGGAGAGGTGTAACTAATGACCAAAATAAATCGCTAAGGAAGAGGTGTTATTGATGACTAGAATAAATCGCTAAAGGAGAGGTGTTACTGATGACCAGAATAAATCGCTAAG
>NC_136997.1:48514023-48519023 GCF_032717465.1 Coenobita brevimanus
AGATAGATAGATAGATAAATACATGAACACTTACTTTAGGCTTTTATTTTATACTTATATTTTATTTTTTATTAATTCTTCAGACTCTTATTCTATGTTCTTCCTATGAGCCCCTTCAGTGCGAGTTTCTTATGATATTTTGTGTATGAGGACCAAATAATAATAATAATAATAATAACAACAACAACAATAATAATAATAACAATAATAATAATGATTAAAAAAAACAAAACTAAGCATCAACAACAACAACAACAAATAATAATAATAATAATAATAATAATAATAATAATAATAATAATTCCTCCTAAACCCTTGATACTCAGGTATATTAATAATCGGATTCTTTCATATTTTCCCGCGACTTTCATTTCCTATTATTTTTCTTTTTTTTCGCCTAATTTGAAGCTCATTTGGCAGAGTTGCTGGTTTAGCAGTTTTAACACGAGGAGTTTATCTATCTATCTATCTATCTATCTATCTATCTATCTTTCTGTCTATCTATCTATTTTTCTAGTGATTTGATAGTAGTCCAGAATGTTAGTTAGATTTATATATCCTCTTATCCTTCTATGAGCCGTTTTCTAGTTAGTCTTTGTGTATCTATTGCCAGACGCCTTAATCCCGTAAGGGGTGACCACAAACAAATCTCCTCCATGTCGCCCTATCCCCAGCCATTTCACTGCCCTGCTCCCAGTTCACACACACCTCTCTCATACACCTCTCAACTCCATCTCTCCATCTCTCCCTTGGCCTCCCCCTCCCTCTTCCCCTCTCCACCTCACTCACATACACTCTCTTCGTTAGTCTTTCACCCTCCATCCTCTCCACATGGCCAAACCACCTCAGTGTGTTCCTCATAACGCTTCCTATCACATCCACATACACAAACGCTCCTTTATATCCTCATTCGTCAGCCTGTCTCTCCATGTGACTCCACAGGCTCCTCTTAAATAACTCATTTCCACTGCTCTCACTCTTGACTTGTGTCCTTCCAACAACGTCCAAGCTTCACTTCCATAAGTCAGAGTTGGTATCACAATACTGTCATGTAGTAACTTGTTTACTTCCATAATCACTTCCCTGTTTCTTATCACTGCTGTCAAGGAACCAGCAACCTTTCTTTCCTGCTGTACCCTTTCAAGCACTTCACCCTCTAAACTTCCATCCTTACTCATCACACTACCCAAGTACTTAAACGTACTCACATTTTCCAATTCCTCACCATCCAACCTCACTGTACATTCACTGACTTCACTTCTCTCGAAGACCATAACTTTACTCTTCCCTACATTCACCTTTAGATTCCGTTTCTTACACACTCTCCCAAACTCATCCACCAAGCCCTGCAGCTCCCCATCGTCTTCACTTAACAACACGGTAACATCTGCAAACAACAGCACAGGGAGTTTCCAAACACTACCCTCTCTCACCAGGGCCACTCCAACATCCACTGCCCTACCTTGTACCTCTTTTATAACCCCATCCATGTACAGATTGAACAACCATGGAGACATGACATCCTTGCTTCAACCCAACCTTCAGATAGAAAAATTCACTCAGTTCACTATCCACACGCATTGCAGCCTTAGCACCCTCATACATACTCTTCACAGCATTCAACAACTTCCCACCTACTACGTATATTCTTAATACTTTCCACAATCCATGTCTATCCACCCTGTCATATGCTTTCTCCAAATACATGACGGCAGCATATCATTTTTCCCTTTTCTAGAAACTTTTCCACTAAAGATCTATGAATAAGTATCTGATCAACACAACCTCTTCCCTTCTAAAACCTCCCTGTTCTTCTCCAATTAATTCCTCTTATTTCCCGAACGGTCAATATATATATATTTTTTTAATGTTTCCGACTCTGGGCATAGGTCTCACAGCCTACTACCAAGGCCTAGTAGTCCTCCCTCATGCCATTCACCTCTACCATATACTTTTCCTATTACACTAAGAAGACAAATGCCCCTATGATTACCACACACTTTTTTTTTCCCTTTTCCTTTGTGCAGGGGATTAATTACACCTGACTTCCAATCCTCTGGGACTCTACCTTCCTCCCAGAACAATCTGCACATCTTCCACATCCATTCTACTACTATCTCTCCCTCATACTTCAGCATTTCACCACACACTCCATCAATTCCCGAGGCTTTCCCCATTTTGACTTCATTGCTTCCACAACTTCCATCCTACTGATTTCCTCCTCTCTTTCTCCTTTTATTAATTCCTCTTATTTTTTGGATAGTTTTTTTAAAGTTATGCAAAAACCACCTTGATAAAAATTTCCCATATGAACACAGCCTCCTTCAGATCTTTGGACTAAACTGTTTCTCGTCAAATACAAATCGGTGTTCAATAATTTTCCAGAGTAATTCATGGTCCCAGTTAGAAATTCTCAAGTCTTCATTTTGACAGCCGCAGAATAAAATAGGTAGAGGAGTTAAAAACAGAAGTACAATTAAGCAAAGGCGTCAAAAATAAAAGTACAGAATGAATTAAATTTTAGTCAGCTTAGAAAATACATCCAGTAAAAATAAATATATATAGATAAAAAGAGTAAAATTTGTCAGATTACATAATATTTCAGCAAAAAAATGAATAAAAAATAATACTCTACTCTCACTACAGCACACTTCATCCCAACCATAACTATACTCTCTTCACCTCAACCTGGCTCAGATTTTCGTCGTCCTGTGGGCTATTTCAAGTCTCTTTGGGGCAGAGAGAGAGAGTGCCATACTAAATCCCTTCCACAGCACTTCTTCGTGACTAGGGTTAGGTCTTAGTGTGGATTTATGAAAGCTAGAAACCAAACCCGGAGTGATGGCAATTCTAGGCCAAGTTAGAGTAGAAGGAGTATAGCAGAGAATATATATAAACAGACTAATGATTTATAAACAATGGGCTAAATGTAAGAAAATCGATAGTATAATGAACACCTGAATCATTATTTTAACCCTATCCCCCCCCCCAAAAAAAAGGGGGGGTGCCTTTTCGAAATCATGATAGCTTTCTATAGCCTCTTCAATACGATGACTCAAAACCAAAATAGAAATAAACTCTAGATTAACAAAACAGCAGAATATTCCAAGGCACAGTTTAACCCTAGAAAAAAGCGTAGCAACTTTCAAGACGTAACTTAAAAAATACAATACACTTCCAGGTTATTCCAAGGGACAATTTAACCCTAGAAAAAAATAGAGGTAAATTTCTAGACTTAAACTAAATACAACACACTAGGAGACTCTTCTAAGGGATGATTTTACCCTGGAAGAAGCCAAACAGTTTTCCAGACGTAGATAAAGATTAGCCCTGACAGGAAAGATCTGGGAGGAGACAGGGTGGACCATCTTGCACGCTCCTAGTCTTTCCTTCCAGAGCACATCTTAACACACTATTGTAGGTGGTTTATTCTAGCTTAGTAGATGTAGAGGGTAGAATTCCAGAGTTGTTCCAGTGGTAGAGGGTAGATTTCCAGTTGTTCCAGTCGTGAAGGGTAGAATTCCAGAGTTGTTCCAGTCGTGAAGGGTAGAATTCCAGAGTTGTTCCAGTCGTGAAGGGTAGAATTCCAGAGTTGTTCCAGTCGTGAAGGGTAGAATTCCAGAGTTGTTCCAGTCGTAGAGGGTAGAATTCCAGAGTTGTTCCATTAGTAGAGGGTAGAATTCCAGAGTTGTTCCATTAGTAGAGGGTAGAATTCCAGAGTTGTTCCATTAGTAGAGGGTAGAATTCCAGAGTTGTTCCATTAGTAGAGGGTAGAATTCCAGAGTTGTTCCAGCAGTAGACGGTAGAATTCCAGAGTTCTTCCAGCAGTAGACGGTGGAATTCCAGAGTTGTTCAAGAAGTGAAGGGTAGAATTCCAGAGTTGTTCCAGTAGTACAAAGTAGAATTCCAGAGTTGTTCCAGTCGTGAAAGGTACAATTCCAAGAGTTACGTTGATTATACATGTAACGTAGACAGTAGGCTTTTGTAATTTCCTCAGTACACCGTTCGTGGTCTGTGTGCCTCGTTAACAGGTCGGCAGATATGGAAACTCACTCTCTTCATCGGCAGCTCAAAATCTAGGGAAACGAGACCACGGAGAAATACATAAAATCATATCTTTTATCCCTTCCTTTAATTTGCTTTGGGCAGGTGTCGTTATTTGGCTGGAGTTATAATTTGAGAGATTTTTGCCCCAACTCTGGTAATTCTGGGATAAATTAATGAACTACCGTATAAAATATCTAAAAAAAAACTTACTAGATTTAAAACAACATAGGTCGTATTTACACGCACAGTTTAAAATTCCTAATCTCGAAGCCACGTAACCAGCCTAAACTTTCATATTTCCCGCCAGACACCAAATGCCCTTAAGTTATGAAAAGTCCCTCTGATCACACATCCTTGAAGCAAGGCAAATATATTCTTCCATACACTTTAAAACACTGTACTGTTTTTACTCCAATATGGCCCATGTTTTTTTTCGTGTTTTACAGCTTATTTAAAATTGATAATTGGCAGAAAAACAATACTACAGTTCGGCATCCTTCCAACAGCACTTTTTCACTAACATTCAAGAGTCAATTTGCCGTAACAACTCTGGATTCAAGACAGTGAGAGCAATTTTAGGCCAAGTGGGAGTAGAAGGCGTGTAGCACCTAGCGATATATTTAACAGAAATCACCCCAAGACGAAGAAAAACCGACCTATTTCACCCATTCTTAAGTCCTAAAATCAAATGGTCACCTTCACACGGCCCAGATTTTAGTCCTTTTGCAGCTTATTTCACGTAGCTCATTGGTAAAGTGCCACGGCTCTACCTACTTCACACAGCACCTCTTCGTGACTAGCATTTTCTAGGGTCAATCTTGCTACGACTCAGCATCCAGGAGAGATGGTAATTTTAGGCCAAGTTAGAGTGAAAATGGTATATCAAACTTACCTATGAGAATTTAGGACTGAGGTGGGGGCATTCAAAGATTTTTCACCCCTCTCACAATACC
>NC_136997.1:48524023-48529023 GCF_032717465.1 Coenobita brevimanus
AGCGGAGAGGAAAGGGAATGGGAATGAAGGGAAGGAAGTAGGGATGGAGAGAGAGAGAGAGAGAGAGAGAGAGAGAGAGAGAGAGAGAGAGAGAGAGAGAGAGAGACGTGTATTCACTTAAGCTTGGCCTAAAATTGCCATCTTTCCATCGCGAATACTAAGTTATAGCGATCGATGAACACTAGAGTATGGCGCTAGTCACGAAGAAGTGCAATAGAAAGGAGGAAGGGAGGTAGCAATGCCATATTCTAGCAATGGCTTCCATAGAAAAAAGATTTAAAGGAACGAAATAGGCTGAAATAGGACGAAAATAAGCTGGAAAAGGACGAAATAAGCTTGAGAGAAAGAAAATAAGCTTGAAAAGGACCAAAATAGGCTGAAAAAGGACGAAAAAAGCTGGAAAAGAACGAAATAAGCTTAAAAGAAAGAAAATAAGCTGGAAAAGGACGAAAATAGGCTGAAAAAGGACGAAAATGGGCTGGAAAAGGACGAAAATGGGCTGGAAAAGGACGAAAATGGGCTGGAAAAGGACGAAAATAGGCTGGAAAAGGACAAGCATAGGCTGGAAAAAGACGAAATAGGCATAGAAAATAATAATAGACTGAAAAGGACGAAAATAGGCCGGAAAAGGACGAAATAAGCTTAAGAGAAAGAAAATAAGCTTGAAAAGGACGAAAATAGGCTGAAAAAGGACGAAAATAGGCTGGAAAAGGACGAAAATAGGCTGGAAAAGGACGAAATAGGCTGGAAAAGGACGAAATAGGCATAGAAAATAATAATAGACTGAAAAGGACGAAAATAGGCTGGAAAAGGACGAAAATAGGTTGGAAAAGGACGAAAATAGGTTGGAAAAGGACGAAAATAGGTTGGAAAAGGACGAAAATAGGTTGGAAAAGGACGAAAATGGGCTGCAAAAGGAGGAAAATAGGCTGGGAAAGGACGAAAATCGGCTGGAAAAGGACGAAAATGGGCTGGAAAAGGACGAAAATGGGCCGGAAAAGGACGAAAATGGGCTGGAAAAGGATGAAAATAGGCTGGAAAAGGACGAAATAGGCTGGAAAAGGACGAAATAGGCTGGAAAAGGACGAAAATGGGCTGGAAAAGGACGAAAATAGGCTGGGAAAGGACGAAATAGGCATAGAAAATAATAGTAGACTGAAAAGGACGAAAATAGGCTTAAAAAGGACGAAAATAGGCTGGAAAAGGACGAAAATAGGCTGGAAAAGGAGGAAAATGGGCTGGAAAAGGACAAAAATATGCTAGAAAAGGACGAAATAGGCTGGGAAAGGACGAAAATAGGCTTATAAAGGACGAAAATAGACTAGAAAAGGATGAAAATGGGCTGGGAAAGGACGAAAATAGGCATAGAAAATAATAATAGACTGAAACGGACGAAAATAGGCTGGAAATGGACGAAAATAGGCTGGAAAAGGACGAAAATAGGTTGGAAAAGGACGAAAATAGGCTGGAAAAGGACGAAAATGGGCTGGAAAAGGACGAAAATGGGCTGGGAAAGGACGAAAATGGGCTGGGAAAGGACGAAAATGGGCTGGGAAAGGAAAATGGGCTGGAAAAGGACGAAAATAGGCTTAAAAAGGACGAAAATAGGCTGGGAAAGGACGAAAATGGGCTGGGAAAGGACGAAAATGGGCTGGGAAAGGACGAAACGTATCTAGAGGTGGGAATATAAGCCTTAATATTATGCTCAGCGCGTCTGTTTTGAATTTACGTGAAAATTAAATGCCTCCATGAAATTACTCTTCCTTTGTGGTTTTGTGAATGGCAGAGGTAGAGTGAAAAAAAAAGGCCTATGTGGATTTTAACTCATAGAAGGCATACCCCCCGCCAGAACCAGAATTATTATTTACTTATTGCTGTAATTCCACTCTCTTCCCAGGCGAATACTTTTGCGGTCTCACGTAGTCGGTAAATTCTACGGTCACAGCTTGCCCTGTTTCATAGTCTCAGAGAACGCATACCCCAACCAGTGAAATATATAGGAATAGATAGATGCACACACAGACAGATAGACATATAGATAGATAGATAGATAGATAGATGATTTATTCCTGCACCCGGAAAGGATGTAAGAACCGTATCATCTTTTTTTTTCTTTTTTTTTTTATGTCACTGAGCTGAGGAAAATATGCTAAACGAAACACGAATATCTGGGCCAAGTTAAGGTGAAAGAACTATAGATAGATTAATTGATTGATAGATGTAGATAGATAGATAGATAGATAGACAGATGTATAAACAGACACATACATGCATACATTCATAGGCTACATACATACATACATACATACATATAGATAGATAGATAGATAGATAGGGCGTCATGGTACTGAAGGGGTTAATATGAAGGAATGATTTTGACGAGAGAGAAAAGTAATGAGATGAGAGAGAGTAGAGAGAAATGAGAGGGGCGTGTGAACGAAGGAAGCTGGGAGAGAGAGAGAGAGAGAGAGAGAGAGGGAAAGGTTATTGAGATGAAAAGAGAGAGAGGGGGAAACGAAGGAAACTGAGAGAGAGAGAGAGAGAGAGAGAGAGAGAGAGAGAGAGAGAGAGAGAGAGAGAGAGAGAGAGAGAGAGAGAGAGAGAGAGAGAGAGAATGGAGAAAAATTATACCATTATTGAAGAAAGTGAGATGAGAGGAGAGGTTGTGATAGGAGGGTGAAAATGAGGGAGAGAGAGAGAGAGAGAGAGAGAGAGAGGGGGGGAGGGGGGAGGAAAGGGGAAAATGAGAGGTGCGGAATAATGTGCAATATCACGAAATGAGAAAATGTGACGCCTCTCTCTCTCTCTCTCTCTCTCTCTCTCTCTCTCTCTCTCTCTCTCTCTCTCATTACACCCTGTTATTAATAAGGAAATGAGATTGATTTTTGTCCCTCAGATATATTAGGCTAGAAATGAGAGAGAGAGAGAGAGAGAGAGAGAGAGAGAGAGAGAGAGAGAGAGAGAGAGAGAGAGAGAGAGAGAGAGAGAGAGAGAGAGAGAGAGAGAGAATTAGGTCCGCAAATTAATATAAATTCCCTGCCACATTCTTTGATCTATCTATCTATCTATCTATCTTCCTATCTGTCTAATTATCTGTCTCTCCAAGATGCTCTCCACGCTGCTCGATCTCTGGCAGCCTCTCGGTTCAGTCCCTTATCCTTGAGACACGAGTTGGCCCTAGTCATCTAATGGAGTCTCTCTACGCTGCTCGATCTCTGGCAGCCTCTCTATTCAGTCCTTTATCCCTGAGACATGCGTTGGCCTTGGTCACCTAATGGGGGCCCTATGCTACTCGATCTCTGGCATTCTCCTATATGGCGGCTCCCTAGGATGCTCGATCTCTGGCAGCCTCCCAGTTCAGTCCCTTATCCCACACTCTATGCTCCCGTCCTAGATTCGACAAAAAGATAAAAAAGAGTTATTCCAATCATGAGAGGGTTAAGGGTGAAGATATTAACACTCTGGCTCCTATAACTCACTCTCAGCTGAGGGAAATCGTCTGGAATTAGCTAGAATAAAATAATAGGGAAGAAGAAGCCATCAGAGGGTTCGTATGGGCTGTTTGAACCCTCCAATGCAAGGTTCATTCTTGGGGTTCGAAGCCTTTGAACCCTGGCAGCCACCCAAACAGTCCCAAGCCACCTCCAGACGATTTTATGCAACTTAGGATAATCTCTGGTACTTGAGGGGTTGATGGAGGCTTTATGAAAACCCCTCTAGTTCTTAAAATCCACCTAATTTTTGTAAGAAATCTAAAGAGAGGAAAGAATGACAGAAAACGGGTGAACATCAACATTTTTCAACTCTGCCTCGCCTAATTCAAAATCCAGACGGTTTTATTCAATGGAGAAAAGGCCTCTTATTTTCTAGGGATTAATGAAGGCTGCATCTAACCCCTCTAGTTCTTAAAATCCCCCCTAGTTTCTATTAAATCGTCTAGAGAGAGGAGCAAAGAATGGCAGAAAATGGATGTAAAATCAGCCTTTCGAACTGTCTCACCAAATTCAAAATCCAACCGCTTTTATTCAGTTTTGGAAAGAATTCTCATATATTCCTTGTTAATGAAGGCTATATTTAACCATTCTACTTCTAAATATTCCTCCTAATTTATATAAAGTCACCTGGAAACAGCAAAACTCACAGAAAACGTGTGGTTATTAGATGTTCGAACACTGTGCCGCCAAATTCAAAATCCAAGCACTTTCATTCATATTCTGGAAAGTATTCTCGTATTTACGGATTTATGAAGGATAAGTCTAACTCCTATAGCTAAAAATATCTCTCCTAACAGGTCTGAATGTAGCAAAAATAAAATATGGGAGGAAATAATAGCAGGAAAGGGGTAAATACCGCTGATTCGAACTCCTCATAGCCGAGATCGTCCTCCCGCTTCGAATCCCCTGAACCCCTGGACCCGACCATTTTTGTCCATTTGCCCGAGTGACGTGAGAGAGGGAGGACGTGCTGCTGGTGGGCTCCGGTGAGATTTTTGTTTACATTAATATTACCTTTATTTTTATCATTATTTGTGGTAGGTTTTGATGTTTGATGTAATTTAGTTAATGATGGTTATTATTTATTGATGTTATGTGGGATGAATATGTCGGCTTTATTGATGTCTGTACGATTTATTATTATCATTATTATTATTATTATTATTATTATTATTATTATTATTATTTTATTATTATTATTATTATTATTATTATTATTATTATTATCATCATCATCATCATCATTATCATTATTATTATTATTATTATTATTATTATTATTATTATTATTATTATCATCATCATTATCATTATTAATCTTATCATCATCATCATTATTATTATTATTATTATTATTATTATTATCATCATCATTATTATTGTTATTATTATTATTATTATTATTATTATTATTATTTTAGCAACAGTCCTTCGATTATTCAATTTATAATGCTATATACTAGGATATGATGGCTTTTATTGGCTAATTTTTGTACGATGGTTTAT
>NC_136997.1:48534023-48706523 GCF_032717465.1 Coenobita brevimanus
AGTAACTTTGTCAACGCCTGTGTTACGCGGTGATATATTCAGTTTGAAATTACTTAAGTACTTCCCTAAATGACGACATATTGAAATACGTTGACTTGCAATACGTGAAGATACTTAAATACTTTGTTGCGATGTCCTGAAATACTTTGAATATATTTAGACTTTGAAATACTTTGCCTTTGCTGCGATATAATGTAATAACTTTGAAGATATTAAAAACTTGTTTGAAATTCTTTGTACCTGTAACATTTAAAGTGATTGTAATAAAATACATAAGTTTACGCCACCTTTTATTTGCCGAAACATACTTTATAAATGTATGGGAATGATAGAAAAATACATAGAAAATGGGTACTTGAAAACACAACACATTGCCTCGATGACAATAAAATACGGAGATTAAAGACACTGAATGACTAATAATAGTTCATAGTGCTAGTAAGGCACTAGCACTTTGTATTAAAGTGCTCTAAAAGCACTAGAAGAACAGTATAGTATTTACAGTGCTGTCAAGGTACTTAATATATATAGTGCTGTCCAAGCACTGAGAACAGTACACAGTGCTCTCAAGGCACTAAGTATATATAGTGCTCTCAAGGCACTAAGTATATATAGTGCTCTCAAGGCACTAAGTATATATAGTGCTCTCAAGGCACTAAGTATATATAGTGCTCTCAAGGCACTTAGTATATATAGTGCTCTCCATGCACTGTACATACTAAGTGCTCCAAAGGCACTTAGTATGTATAGTGCTCTCAAGGCACTACAAGAACAGTACAGTATATACAGTGCTCTCAAGGCACAAGTAGTATGTATAGTGCTCTCAAGGCACTTTATATACTAAGTACCTTGAGAGCACTATATATGCTTAGTGCTCCAAAGGCTCATAGTATACACAGTGCTCTCAAGGCACTAGACTAACAGTATATATAGTGCTCTCAAGGCACTAAGAACAGTATATAGTGCTCTCGAGGCACTTAGTATAAATAGTGTTCTCAAGGCACTAGAACAGTATATATAGTGCTCTCAAGGCACTTTATATACTAAGTGCTTTGAGAGCACTACTTATACTAAGTGCCTTAAGAGCATCCCATAAAACACTTAGTGCTCTCAAAGCTGTTCTCAAGGCAACCTAGTTTACAGTGCTCTCAAGGCACTAAGAACAGCATATATAGTGCTGTCAAGGCACTATAACAACTTAAGCGTATATGGTGCTCTCCAGGCACTACAAGAACAGTATATACAGTGCTGTCAAGGCACTAGCACGACTCAGTACAAGTAGTGCTCTACAGACACTGTAAAAACATAAACAGTGCTCTCCAGACACTGTAAAAACATATATAGTGCTCTCCAGACACTTGGGCAGGGTCTATTCCAAGCACTGCAACAAAGTATCATACACAGTAGAGGTTAAGAAAATGTAAAAGACCAATATTAGAGTTTATTATTCCAAAGTTCAGTGATCTATATACATGGAGCCGCTGAGTTATTTCATTTGACCATCATGCAGTTTAGCTTTGTCTAGTTATATTCTAAGCTAAATCTGTCGTTATTTAAGGCTAATTGGATTTGTTTGTAGATTCTACCCACTTTATAATAATGGTAATAGGGTTATGTGCTCATTGTTGGTTTTTCTAGATTGGTATTTTCAGGCAGTTAACTCTAGTAAGGCCTTGGTGGTTGAAATTGGTAGTTTGTTGACAAATTAAAGTTACTCAAGTGTTATATATGGACAAAGTATTAAACCCAGTTATTTCTTTGTATGATGGCACTGTATTTAATATTGGAATTACCATCCAGTATTTTTTTAAAGGCATTTCTGTATCTAAAACTATCAGAACCATCCAGTATTTTTTTTTCAAAGGCCTTTCTGTATTTAAAACTATCAGTATTGTACAATAAAAAAATGTTAATACTTTCTCGTTTCTCTCTCATCCAAGTTTTCCATCATAACTCCATTCTCCAGTATTATAAATGGTGTGGGCAGTATCCAGAAACAGTAACGAAAATGCAAACATCTTTTCAAAATACGAAATGTTTTAGGCCATCCGTCCATTCGCTAAGGCCTTCATAAATCTAACAGCAGCAGTCCGTTTATCCATTGTGTTAAGTTCGACCAGAAAATGTTTGTCTAAAAGTTGAAATCTCTTTCTTGATACTTTAAACATAGTAATGGTCTTGATATTTGTAGAGGACTGTATAACGTGAAATCTACATGCTGGCGAGTCTAGATATTAAAATGTTTGACAAGGTATTTCGAGTCTGCTTCAAGAATTTTCGTTTTCAAAGCAATTCGAGTCTGCTTCAAGAATTTTCATTTTCATTTTTCCATCCATCTTTTAACTTGGTCATAAAAATCCATTGAAATAAAACGTTTCTGTACCATTGTGGTGCTCCTCTCTCTCTTGGAATACACTGGGAGGGAGCTCACGTTTTATCTGAATGCATTATGTCTGGCCAAAGTTACATTATACTATTTTCTTTTATGTTTTGAGAATACAGTAGACGCCAGATTATAGTAAACTTAGAAGTAACCATTGATCTTAAGAGTGAAAGCTGGATGGATGAAATTTATGGTCAAAAGCTTAAATGTTTGGAAAGATTACGATCGTCAAACCTCGCTGTCAAAATCTGAAATCTTTAATGTCTTACTGATGGTGGTATATGGATAAACGGATTCTACTGTTTACGTTTTATTTCAGTTTTGGAAGAAGAGCCACTGGAGACTCCCTGGACCGACACCCATGAGTCCTTGGCCTCTGGAACCAGCCTTGTCTTTGATTCAGCTCTTCATGGATACCAGTCTCATCGAATACCGGTCTCGTCGAATACTGGTCTCGTCGAATACTGGTCTCGTCGTATACCGGTCTCGTCGAATACTGCCCTCTTTGGATACTGCTCTTCTGGAACATCCCCTCTGCAGTAGCCAGTCTTCACCTGCGGGAGAAACACCAGCAGCAGCCAGGATCATTGAGGAAGGTAAAAGGTTAACGTTCTAAATTGAGTTAGTAGTTCAGACCTGTGCAATTAAGTATGAAGTCATTATTTTAGTTCTACAAGAGCGCTAAAGATTCACACAGGCTCTCTACTAAACTCATTCACGAAACCCCACCCCCAGACCCTTTACGAAACTTCAGATCTTCCATAATACGCCTTCCAACCCCACACGAAACATTGTACCTTTTATGATATACCTGGATCCCTTTATAAAGCATTCTGATCCTTTTACGAAACCCACATTGACCTTATTAATCACTGGGTACCCTCTACGAAATACAGAATCTCTTACAACAGTCCCTCTACGAAATACAGAATCTTACAGTACTCCCTCTACGAAAAGAACACAGTAAACCACTACAAAACAGAGCAAACCCCTCCAAAGAACGGCTACCTTCAACAAACTACGGTATACCACTACAAAATATAGTATACAGTACATCAACTTAAATATCCCACTACGAAAGCACCCAGATCCCACTACGAAAGCACCCAGATTCCACTACGAAGGCACCCCAGATCCCACTACGAAGGCACCCCTGATCCCACTGCGAAAGCACCCAGATCCCACTACGAAGGCACCCCAGATCCCACTACGAAGGCACCCCAGATCCCACTACGAAGGCACCCCAGATCCCACTACGAAAGCACCCAGATCCCACTACGAAAGCACCCAGATCCCACTACGAAAGCACCCAGGATCCCACCACGGAAGCATCCCGATCCCTTCACGAAACTCATGAACTTTTACGAAACTTGTCCTTACGCAAAACTCCGATATCCTCAACATCACAAATAACCAGTTCAGTTCATGCAATATTATTCTCATTTCACTTATATCAAATTGTTTCGTAAAATATTCTGTCTATATCTATCTATATTTATCTACTTATCTATCTAGGCCGCCTTTTTTTCTAGTTTTATATAAATTTCTTCCAATCCATAATTATATACTTTTGCAATTATATACCAACATCGATTCTGTTAGTCTAAGTTCCCAGATAATTTCGTCCCTACTCATCAACAACCCATGGCTTTCGTATACTCCTGCCACGTTTAATATGTCTTGCATTTTCGTATATCTTAAACTCTTCAGGTATTTTAGTCCCTCCTCAGTAACGATCCTTCTTATTTCATCATTTTTTTCACAGTCCTTCCCTTCCCCTCATGCACATTCCACCCGACTCTAGTAAAGGAAAAAACAGTATTGGGATAATTTTTTTTTTTTATTTAGGAATACAAGGCTTCAGTTATTAGCTGGCGTGGTTTTGTACGCAGGCAGGCAGGCGTTAAGGAAGCAGGCACGCAAGCAGGCAGGCAGGCAAGCAGGCAGGCAGGCAAGCAGGCAGGCAGGCAAGCAGGCAGGCAGGCAAGCAGACAGGCAGGCAAGCAGACAGGCAGGCATAATGAACAGGCAGGACAGAGGCAGCTATGAAGGCAGGCCTGTGTCCTGGCAGGCAGGTGTAGAGTGAGCAGGCAGCAGGCAGGCAGGCAGGTGTACAATGAGACAGGCAGGCAGGTGCACAGTGAGGCACGCAGCAGGAAGGCAGGTGCACAGTGAGGCACGCAGCAGGAAGGCAGGTGCACAGTGAGGCACGCAGGCAGGCAGGCAGGCAGGCAGGCGTACAGTGAGGCAGGCGGGCAGGCAGGCAGGCAGGCAGGCTAGTGTACAGTGAGGCAGGCAGGCAGGCAGGCAGGTGCACAGTGAGGCACGCAGCAGGAAGGCAGGTGTACAGTGAGGCACGCAGCAGGAAGGCAGGCGTACAGTGAGGCAGGCAGGCAGGCAGGCGTACAGTGAGGGAAACAGGCAGGCAGGCGTACAATGAGGCAGACAGACAGGCAGGCTAGTGTACAGTGAGGCAGGCAGGCAGGCAGGCAGGCTAGTGTACAGTGAGGCAGGCAGAGGCAGGCAGGCTAGTGTACAGTGAGGCAGGCAGAGGCAGGCAGGCAGGCAGGCAGGATATTGTATAATGAGGCAGGCAGGTGTAGAGGCAGGCAGTTGTACAGGCAGGCAGGCTACCCCATTTTACCCCAAATGTAATATAACTCCAAACGAATTTAGTTCCACTCATCACCACATACTTAATGCCATCAAGCCCTACCAGTACCATCACGACGGAGGTAAAGCAAAGCATTTTATAAAGTATGCAAGTGTCAGTTCATCAAAATCCAGTTAAAATTAATCCAATAATCATTTCATATCAGTTAATTTCAACGTCATTTCCATCATACTCATTCTTTGTCTTCGTTCAAAAAAATCAGTTACCTCAGAAAATTCAAAATCAATTTCAAACAAGTCTTAAGTCATCACTGTCCGTTAATGACATCAGTTAATTGCACTGAAGGTCAATTAACTCCTCCAGATTAATTTACCAGAGTTGTTTTCGTAATCAGTTAAGTTTTTCATTAAATTCTGTTAAATCAGTTATCAAGAAGCTAATTATCAGTTATCAAATTCAGTAAATTCGTCAGTTGAGTCTTATCAATGTTAAGTTATCAGTGTTAAGGCTCATTATCAGTCAATTATCGAAATCAGTCAATTCGTCCGTTCAAATCAGTCAATTCGTCCGTTCAAATCAGTCAATTCGTCCGTTCAAATCAGTCAATTCGTCCGTTCAAATCAGTCAATTCGTCCGTTCAAATCAGTCAATTCGTCCCATAAAATCAGTCAATTCGTCCCATAAAATCAGTCAATTCGTCCCATAAAATCAGTCAATTCGTCCCATAAAATCAGTCAATTCGTCCCATAAAATCAGTCAATTCGTCCCATAAAATCAGTCAATTCGTCCCATAAAATCAGTCAATTCGTCCCATAAAATCAGTCAATTCGTCCCATAAAATCAGTCAATTCGTCCCATAAAATCAGTCAATTCGTCCCATAAAATCAGTCAGTTCGTCAGTCGAGTCAGTCAGTTCGTCAGTCGAGTCAGTCAATTCGTCAGTCGAGTCAGTCAATTCGTCAGTCGAGTCAGTCAATTCGTCAGTCGAGTCAGTCAATTCGTCAGTCGAGTCAGTCAATTCGTCAGTCGAGTCAGTCAATTCGTCAGTCGAGTCAGCCAATTCGTCAGTCGAGTCAGCCAATTCGTCAGTCGAGTCAGTCAGTTCGTCAGTCGAGTCAGCCAGTTCGTCAGTCGAGTCAGTCAATTCGTCAGTCGAGTCAGCCAGTTCGTCAGTCGAGTCAGTCAATTCGTCAGTCGAGTCAGTCAGTTCGTCAGTCGAGTCAGTCAGTTCGTCAGTCGAGTCAGTCAATTCGTCAGTCGAGTCAGTCAATTCGTCAGTCGAGTCAGTCAATTCGACGTTGCTCCATCAGTCCATTTGAAAGCTATCTATCTGTTGCCAGACGCCTTAACCCCTTCGTACGGGGTGGCCACAAACAAATCGCCTCCACGTCGCCCTGTCCCCCGCCATTTCACTGCCCTGCTCCCAGCTCACACCCCCATTTCTCATATACCTCTCCACTCCATCTCTCCATCTCATCCTCGGCCTTCCCCTCCACTGTTAATTTATCATTTTAAGTGCTGTCTGTCGCTTCAGCATTCAGATCAAATCCATTTTCAACTCAGCACAAATAATTCAGCAGTATATGAGCTCAGCAATTAAGATCTCATTTATCAGGGTTATTTTTGAGTTAATTTACTTCAAAGCGGTTCATTCCTCAAAGTCACTCCATTTGTCAAAGTCAGTTAATCCTAATCCAGTTATTGCAGCGTAAATTAATCCAAATCCAGTTATTGCAGGCGTTAATTAATCCAAATCCAGTTATTGCAGGCGTTAATTAATCCAAATCCAGTTATTGCAGGCGTTAATTAAGCCAAATCCAGTTATTGCAGGCGTTAATTAAGCCAAATCCAGTTATTGCAGCGTTAATTAATCCAAATCCAGTTATTGCAGCGTTAATTAATCCAAATCCAGTTATTGCAGCGTTAATTAATCCAAATCCAGTTATTGCAGCGTTAATTAATCAAAATCCAGTTATTGCAGGCGTAAAATAATCCAAATCCAGTTATTGCAGCGTTAATTAATCCAAATCGTTATTGCAGGCGTTAATTAATCCAAATCCAGTTATTGCAGGCGTTAATTAATCCAAATCCAGTTATTGCAGGCGTTAATTAATCCAAATCCAGTTATTGCAGGCGTTAATTAATCCAAATCCAGTTATTGCAGGCGTTAATTAATCCAAATCCAGTTATTGCAGGCGTTAATTAATCCAAATCCAGTTATTGCAGGCGTTAATTAATCCAAATCGTTATTGCAGGCGTTATCCAGTTATTGCACGCGGTTATCTGGTTAATTACAAGTCATTCGTTTTTCTTGGTTTTCAAATCTTAATTAACCACTAAGTAATTTGGCAAGCTTAGTTAATTATCCATAAATCAATATTCAGGAAATAATCAGTATATGTTAATTCTCACTACGTTCGCCTGTTATTTCATTTTCAATTTAATTCAAACTATAAAAGTTCAGTTACCCAAATCTCGTTCCCTTGTGATTTATGTCCAGTTGATAAAATTGTCAGTTATCAAAGTATGAAAAAAATCTATCACTTATTTCAATTACCATTCACTTAATTTATCAGGGTTCATTTAGTCCATTCTAATTCAAATTTATTGTAAAAAAAAAAAAAAGTAATATTTGATTTAGCCATTTCATTTCATCTATCATTTTAAATAACTTCGTAACTTCCTAATTCAGTCATTTCAACGTAAACCTCAATCAGAATTAAAAGTTGTTTACCAAAGTTATTTTCAGAATCAGCTAAGGTCATTTGCCAAGTCTTAATTATCCAAAGGTAATTTACTAAGTGAGTCGCAAGTTCATTCAGAAAATCAAGATCTGTCAATTTCGTATCAGTAACCTACTTCACATTCACTTATCAAATTACTAAGTTACTTCTTAGGTGATTATCAGTCAGTTAATGTACCTGTCACCTGAGTGTTAATTTGTACTCAGTATTTGAACCTGTCACCTGTCTAAATTGCCTCAGCTGTCAAACTTGCCCCAGCTGTCAAACTTGCCCCAGCTGTCAAACTGGCCCCAGCTGTCATAATGGCCCCAGCTGTCAAACTGGCCCCAGCTGTCAAACTGGCCCCAGCTGTCAAACTGGCCCCAGCTGTCATAATGGCCCCAGCTGTCAAACTTGCCCCAGCTGTCAAAATTGCCTCAGCTGTTAGAATTGAGCCAAGAGTCAATATTGCGTCACGTATTTAAGTCTTCAGGAATCAGTCAGCACTTCCCTCCGTCACACCCCCCTCCGTCACACCTCCCCTCCCGTCACACCTCCCCTCCCGTCACACCTCCCCTCCCGTCACACCTCCCCTCCCGTCACACCTCCCCTCCCGTCACACCTCCCCTCCCGTCACACCTCCCCTCCCGTCACACCTCCCCTCCGTCACACCTCCCCTCCGTCACACCTCCCCTCCGTCATAATCCAAATAATCCCAGGACAATTTCAAATAATCCCTCCTAGTATTTTTTTTTTCCAGAATCTTATTATGCAAACACTGGATACATAGGTGAAGTAAGCTCCCAAACACCTCTTCCTTAGCGATTTGTTTTTGGATACGGATGGATATATAGATTAAGGAGGCTCCCTAACACCTCTTCCTTAGCGATTAGTTTTTGGATACGGATCGATATATAGGTTATGGAATCTCCCTAACACCTCTTCCTTAGCGATTTGTTTTAGGATACGACTGAGAAATTAGCACATGTTGAGTTCTGTGATATTAGAATTTAAATAACGTACAAGAGGAGGGCAAGGCGAGAAAAAATAATTCGCTTAGGGAGTCGTGTTAGGGAGGCTCCTTGACTCACGAGGACAAGGGCCATACTCCCTAGCACTTTTCTCTCAGCGATTTACTTTGCATATTAGGCCTTGACATTCTAATTTAGGCTATTTATTTTTATCTAATGTGGACAGTGTTCATTAACGATCCATTTACGATAAATGGACGATAAATGAACAATAAGTGAACGGTAAGTGAACGGTAAGTGAACGATAAATGAACGATAAACGATAATTGAACGATCAGCGATAAATGAACGATAAATAAGCAATAATGAACGATAAATGAACTATGAAAGCGATAAATTAACGACAAATAAACGATAAACTAACGGTAAATAAGCGACAAATGAGCGGTAAATGAACGATAAATATAGTAAATGAACTATAAATATAAATGAACTATTAATATAGAGGAGCGATAGGATAAATAAACGATAAATAGAATAAATGAACGATAAATAGAATAAATGAAAGAATAAGTGAACGGTAGACAGAAGAAATGAATAAATAGAATAAATGAATACAATAAATGGACGATAAATAGGATAAATGACCAATAAATAAAATAAACAAAGTAAAATAAATGAACTTAGAATAAAAACTATAAATAGAATGAACGATACAGAATAAATGAACGATAAATACAATAAATGAACGATAAATACAATAAATGAACGATAAATGAAATGAATGACCGATAAACAGAATAAATGACAAAGTAGAAATGATAAATGACCGATAAATAGAATAAATGAAAGCTAAATAGAATGAAGGATAGAATAAATGAACGATGAAATAAATGAACGATAATTAGAATAAATTAACTATAAAATAAATGACCGATAAATAGAATTAATGAATATAAATAAAATAAACGAACGATAAAACTAAATAAAACGAACAATAAAAATAACGATAATCAAAATGAATAATGAATACAATGATACAATAAATGAACACAAATTAAACGATAAATAATGAGAGAGAACGATTACTTCTGAATCTCCCGTATATTGTCTCCGGAAACCAACACATTTTTCAAAATATTACGTCACGCGTTTCATTATTTTTCGACTCTTAAAAATGGCCCAAAATTCTTACCCATAACCACCAAAAAAAAAAAAAGTGCAAAAAAAAAAAAAAAATCGCTAAGGAACAGGTGCTACGGAATTTCAAAGCTAAGAACAGTGCTAGAATTTCCCTCAGCTGAATAAAATAGCCTAGAGTTAGCTGAATAGAATACTAGATTTGTCCCTAGATTTGTCTTGATCATGAAGGGGTTAGTGACTATGTAAAGCTCCTATAACCCACTTAGCTGAGTAAAATCGTCTGGTCCGGATTTAGTTCTAGAAATAGCTAGGAAGTTCTTAGAAACCGTCTTTACACTTAGGCTACTAGAAATCACTGAGGAAAATCGTCTTAGAATTGATTACTAGATTTGTCCTGACCATTGAAGAGTTTGTGGTGACTAGGAATTACTATATACACTCTCTTTGCTATTTACTAGAGCTGTCCTGACCATTGAAGAGTGATATTTTTTTCCTAACTAGTGCCTAACCATCTAACTTAAGTGCTTAGGAATTTAGGTACTTTAAGGTCTAGAAATTTAACTAGAAATCTAACTCTTCTATCTATTGCCAGACGCCTTAATCCCATGCGGGGTGGCCACAAACAAATCGCCTCCACGTCGCCCTGTCCCCCGCCATTTCACTGCCCTGCTTCCAGCTCACACCCCCTTCCCACATATACCTCTCCACTCCATCCCTCCATCTCATCCTTGGCCTGCCCCCCTCCCCCTCTCCCCCTCCACCTCACTCACGCTCTCCTCGTCAGTCTCTCACGCTCCATCCTCTCCACATATTCACTTCCTCTAATACCGTAACTACATTTTGTTTTTCCTTAGTAATATTGGCCGATTAGCGGAGACCGTGGTAGTGACAGGAAATCTATACACCTTTCACTCTAACCTGGCCGAGATTTGTCCTCCTGCAACACAGTATACGTAGGTCAATGGCAGAGAGACATTGCAACGGCTCTACATCCACCCCATGGCACTTTTTCGTGACTAGCATCATAGTCTAGTGCTAATCTATTGTTACAGTTCGGATTTCAAGAAGGAGATATTGCAGTTTTAAGCCAAGTTAGCATAAAAGGAGTATAGGAATTTTTAAACCAGCACATTGACGTCTTTTTTTATGCTGTTTGTGCTACCAGACTCAGCTTGAGGGAGGGCGGCGAAATGGCGGGGGACAGGGCGACATGGAGGCGATTTGTTTGTGGCCACCCGTTATGGGATTAAGGTGTCAGGCAGATAGATAGATTTTCATGTTAAGGAAAACGTTTTGCGTTGAATATTAAAAGCAATCGCCATTCTTTATAGTGCTACTTCAAATGATTCTACACTGAGTGACAATCCATTATTATTATTATTATTTTATTATTATTATTTTATTATTATTATTTTATTATCATCATTTTATCATTATCATTATTATCATTATCTTTATTATTATTATCATTATTATCATCATTATCATTATTATCATTATCATTATTATTATTATCATTATTATTATCATTATTCTCATTATTATTCTCATTATTATTCTCATTATTCTCATTATTATCATTATTATTATCATTATCATCATTATCATTATCATCATTATTATTATTTTTAGCTTACGTAACCTTTTCCGCTGAGTGGTAACCATATAACCAAAGGACGCCTTGTAGTCTAGCGGATTAAGGCTAACTGGATGTAGCCTATCAGTGCTAGAGTAATAATTTAGGTGTATTGCTCAAAATGCCACTCAGGGATTAGCGACTGGTCACACACAATCTGAACCAAATATCCTAGTCACGGACTCCTATGCTCTAGAAACGAAGGACTAGAAGCCTAATACGACGGTTCTAAGCTTAATAATCTCAGGCGAAAATTTAATACTAGTATGAACTAAGAGGGGTAAAAATAATAATAATAATAATAATAATAATAATAATAATAATAATAATAATAATAAAATAATAATAATAATAATAATGATTGTGTGGAAAAACACGGTGAGGGAGGGAACGAAATCAATGTCTACGTCTTTCCTCGTTTCCTTTCTCCAGACGATTTTCCTCAGTGATTTTTCAAGGTGGAGGGGTTGCATCCAGCCTTCCTTAACCCTTCCAGAACGAGATCCCTAAGCTGGACATGTAGTGGTGGTAATATCAATAGAATAAGTCGCTGTATTGAAGTTGTTAAGGGATAAGTTGAAATATTTAGGCTTGGGGAGGAAGAGAGAGGGAGGGGGAGGAGGAAGAGAGAGGGAGGGGGAGGAAGAGAGAGGGAGGGGGAGGAAGAGAGAGGGAGGGGGAGGAGGAAGAGAGAGGGAAGGGAGGAAGAGAGAGAGAGAGGGAGGGAGAGGGAAGGGAGGAAGAGAGAGGGAGGGGAGGAGGAAGAGAGAGGGAGGGGAGGAGGAAGAGAGAGGGAGGGGGAGGAGGAAGAGAGAGGGAGGGGGAGGAGGAAGAGAGAGGGAGGGGGAGGAGGAAGAGAGAGGGAGGGGGAGGAGGAAGAGAGAGGGACGCTGAGGAGGAAGAGAGAGGGAGGGGGAGGAGGAAGAGAGGGAGGGAGGGGAGGAAGAGAGAGAGGGAGGGAGGGGAGGAAGAGAGAGAGGGAGGGAGGGGAGGAAGAGAGGGAGGGAGGGGAGGAAGAGAGGGAGGGAGGGGAGGAAGAGAGGGAGGGAGGGGAGGAAGAGAGGGAGGGAGGGGAGGAAGAGAGGGAGGGGAGGAGGAAGAGAGGGAGGAGGAGGAGGAAGAGAGAGGGAGGAGGAGGAGGAAGAGAGGGAGGAGGAGGAGGAAGAGAGGGAGGAGGAGGAGGAAGAGAGAGGGAGGAGGAGGAGGAAGAGAGAGGGAGGAGGAGGAGGAAGAGAGAGGGAGGGGAGGAGGAAGAGAGAGGGAGGGGAGGAGGAAGAGAGAGGGAGGGGAGGAGGAAGAGAGAGGGAGGGGAGGAGGAAGAGAGAGGGAGGGGAGGAGGAAGAGAGGGAGGGGGAGGAAGAGAGGGAGGGGGAGGAAGAGAGAGAGTGGGGAGGAAGAGAGGGAGGGGGAGGAAGAGAGGGAGGGGAGGAGGAAGAGAGAGGGAGGGGAGGAGGAAGAGAGAGGGGAGAAGGAAGAGAGGGAGGGGAGGAGGAAGAGAGAGGGAGGGGAGGAGGAAGAGAGGGAGGGGAGAAGGAAGAGAGGGAGGGGAGGAGGAAGAGAGAGGGAGGGGGAGGAGGAAGAGAGAGGGAGGGGGAGGAGGAAGAGAGAGGGAGGGGGAGGAGGAAGAGAGAGGGAGGGGGAGGAGGAAGAGAGAGGGAGGGAGAGGAAGAGAGGGAGGGAGAGGAAGAGAGAGAGGGAGAGGAAGAGAGAGGGAGGGAAGGAAGAGAGAGAGAGGGGAGGAAGAGAGAGAGAGAGGGGAGGAAGAGAGAGGGAGGGGAGGAGAGAGAGGGAGGGGAGGAGAGAGAGGGAGGGGAGGAGGAAGAGGGATAGGAGGAGGAAGAGGGAGGGGAGGAGAGAGAGGGAGGGGAGGAGAGAGAGGGAGGGGAGGTATGTGTGGGGGTGAACTGATAAACTTTGACCTCATTATCGATATCCCTCTCCCTCCATAGAATTCTTATCTTTTGCCTAAGTTCAGATTTAAGTGGCCTTTCCTTAGATCAAAAATATCTAACCCTCTGAGCACTAAAAACTACCCATATTCTTGTTAACACTTTGCTATTTTATACAGCTGAGGAGTGGTTAAAAAATACACAAATCCATTACCTGATTTTAAAGGGCAGGGAAGGGCAGGGCAGGGCAGGGCAAGGCAGGGCAGGGCAAGGCAGGGCAGGGCAGGGCAGGGCAGGGCTTGACAGAGGAGAAAGAGCAGCCAGGACAACCAGGACAAGGCACTAACGAACCTGAAAAACGAAGGAAAATTACTATTGTTTCTGCTAATACTTTGACGCCTACGAATGCTGACAGCCTTGTGAAATTGGCAGACTAACTTAAAGGTTGATGTGGAACCGAATTGTTCATGTCATCTGCAGGTTATTTCATTGTCATCTTATTTCCATTATTTTCGTATTGTACTGGAAATATAAGTTCATCTTTACGTTAATTTTGTGTCTTCCACTTACGGGTTTAGTCTCCCTCTTCTGTTGGTCACGTCTCTCCTTTTTCTCCCCCTCCGCAGGGCGCCCACCTCCTCCGCAGGGCGCCCACCTCCTCCGCAGGGCGCCCACCTCCTCCGCAGGGCGCCCACCTCCTCCGCAGGGCGCCCACCTCCTCCGCAGGGCGCCCACCTCCTCCGCAGGGCGCCCACCTCCTCCGCAGGGCACCCACCTCCTCCGCAGGGCACCCACCTCCTCCGCAGGGCATCTGTCAGGTTAGTGTGATGTTATTTGCAGATGTGGGTATGATCAATGCTAATCCACCATCCCTCCGTCACCTACAAAACAGCCATTAACCTAAGCATTAACCATTATCAATATGTACAGCATTTATCAGCCACTTAGCTTGTTATGAATCATGTCTCATCATCCTACATTACAGCCTAGCTAAAAAATTACAGAAATGGTCTCGACATTATGATTAGCTTACCTTCGCCGTCAGATCTGCATCGTTCTAGCCTCGCTCCTTCATTCCCTCCTCTCGACCTCGCTCCGTCCGTCCCTCTTCTCGACCTCGCTCCGTCCATTCCTCCTCTCGGCCTCGCTCCTTCCGTCCCTCCTCTGGTCTCGTTCCGTCCGTCCCTCCTCTCGCCTCGCTCCTTCCGTCCCTCCTCTCGGCCTCGCTCGCTCCGTCCGTCCCTCCTCTCGGCCTCGCTCGCTCCGTCCATCCTTCCTCTCGACCTCGCTCCTTCCCTCTCCTCTCGCCTGTAGCCAGTCAAGCTGCCGAATACAAGAATTTCGGTAGCAATAATTACACAACACACACAGGTACCTGCCGACGTCTGCTGCCACTGCTTCCTCTGCTTCCAGGCACCGCTTCTGCTTCTGCTGCGGCTGCTGCATCACCCTGCTGCCTAAAAACAACCAGGAGAGATACCGGCGCCGGATTTCAACCAACAAACCAACCAAGAGAAACCTTCCAACCAATCAGCCTACCTACCAATCAACCATCCACATCCAGGTAAGCTTAGGACTACCATAGACTACCACACTACCTAAGGTCAAAGCTGAACTGTACCTGTCTGTCTTGCACCTTTACCTGTCCAAGCTACCTGCCTCACCCACCCTAACCCCTGTCCCACCCAACCCTGCCTCACCCACCCAACCCTGCCTCACCCACCCACCTGTCCCACCCCACCCTGTCCTAACCCACCCTTGCCTCTTCTCTTCCTCCTCCACTATTAACCAGACTAGACAAAATCGGCAAAATAATGGGAGGAAAGCGGGTTATTACACGTAAATCGGAAATAATTATATCATGAAGATCCTTAATCATGAAGGCAATTTGATTCTAGTTTAAAAACGATGGCAAATTTAATATCAATGCTTAGCGATTAGATTAAGCATTTAGGCACCAACAAAGATTAAACTGATTTACAAGAGAATCTGATATCACTTATAAATCAAAAAACAGTTTTATAACAAGGATTCTGGCAGCAACAAAAGAAAGTAATTGATTTTTAGAATATTTTACTTAGCAATCGTGAGAAATGATCCGTTACCAAAGAGAAATTAATACTAGAAAATATTAGGTAAGCATTTGGGCAGAAAGAGAAAGTTAGTTAGTTGATTTTTAGATGAATATTTTACTTAGCAATTGTGGAAAAAAAAGATACTTAACCAAAAAAAATAATGCTAGAAAATATTAAGCATTTGGGCAGCAACATAAAAAAAAAATTGATTGATTTTTATAATATTTTACTTAGCAATCTTGAAAAATGAAAATACGTAACCAGAGAGATGTCAATACTAGAAAATATTACTAGATTGAATTAGACAAAACCGATTTCCACACTTATACCTTTAGTTATGGTGTTCCCGCCAGAGATTATTTCAGAAACTCTCAGGACAGATGGTAGGTATGGTAACATTGGTAGGGAGAGCAATGGTAGCAGGTGCCATGGGGGTAGTTATGGTAGCAGGTGCCATGGAGATGGTTATGGTGGATGATTGTAGTTGGGAGAGAGCAGCCACATCTGAAAAAAAAAAAAAAATAGTGAACTGGAGGAAAGAATTTATTTTTCCTCAACACTAAGAGGATTGAGAGACAGACTAACGAGGAGAGCATGTAAGTGAGGTGGTGGGGGGAGAGGGAGGGGGAAGGCCAAGGATGAGATGGAGGGATGGAGTGGAGAGGTATACGAGAGAGGGGGTGTGTGAACTGGGAGCAGGGCAGTGAAATGAGGACAGGGAGACATGGAGGCGATTTGTTTGTGGCCACCTCTGGATTAAGGCGTCTGGCAATTGATAAACTAAGATTATTTTAACTACTACACGACTCTACTCAAAAATTTTCTTTAATATGATCTTAAGCACAAAATCTAACTTAAGAAAATCGTTTGGAGTTACCTGGTATAAGGGACTGGATTGAAAGGTTAGGATAATAATTACAATCTTTTATAATTCCAGTAATACCAGTGACAGGAATGGCTTTATACCGGGAATATATGGGTATAATTTAGTGGTATTTCTAGTGGCTTTGGTTACTCCCTAACACCTCTTCCTTAGCGATTTATTCACACTTCCTAACACCACTTCCTTAGTGATTTATCCATACTCCCTAACACCTCTTCCTTAGCGATTTATCCATACTTGCTAACACCCCCTTAGTGATTTATCCATACTTCCTAACACCTCTTCCTTAGCGATTTATCCATACTTCCTAACACCATGTCCTTAGCGATTTATCCACACTTCCTTTTTTTTTTTTTTTTTTTTTATGTGTCCGACTCTGGGCAAAGGCTTCAGGGCCTATATCTTGGGGGCAGTAGCCTATCCCAAGGCCCAGTAGTCCTCCTACACCTCCACATGTCACCACTTCGGCGCTAACATCCACCGTCCATATTGAATACATGCTAGGGCTGTCTCATACAGGACTGGTGTATTGGTATTAGCGGGGGTATTTTTACGACATGTCGGCGGGTCATCTGGTAGATCAGGAAAGTCTGCTTTTAATGAAATTCAAATCCTTAAACTGTCCCCTGCCCCAGCCAGGATTCGAACCTGGGTCCATCAGGACTGCAGGCCACCTCTCTACCGATTCAGCCACCTTAGTGATTTATCCATACTTCCTAACACCACCTTAGTGATTTATCCATACTTCCTAACACCTCTTCCTTAGTGATTTATCCATACTTCCTAACACCTCTTCCTTAGTGATTTATCCATACTTCCTAACACCTCTTCCTTAGCGATTTATCCATACTTCCTAACACTTATAAGCTTAGTGATTTATCCATACTTCCTAACACCTCTTCCTTAGCGATTTATCCTGCATATTACATTTAAATCTTCATGTATATCACTGATGCCTAAAATACAGATAATTTCAAGGGGGTTCGCTGAAAAATAAATCGCTAGGGGAAACACATCACGAGAACTTCAACGCCGCAGAAAGTGATCCAAATTTTTTTTATAAACAAAATCTATAGATATTTTGTTCCATACTGTTTTTTAGACATCGAAATTGAGTTGCCATAGCATTTTGAAGTTTATTCCCGTATCCGTTTTGAAATGGCGGGGGACAGGGTGACGTGGAGGCGATTTGTTTGTGGCCACCCCGAACGGGATTGAGGCGTCTGGCAATAGACAGATAGATATTCCTATTTACTATACAGGGATTCCTGTCATTCCTATTTATATTCCTATTTAAATTCCTATTTCTTATATTCCTATTTATATTCCTACCATATTCCAATTTCGTATATTCCTATTTATATTCCTACCATATTCCTATTTATATTCCTACCATATTCCTATTTATATTCCTACCATATTCCTATTTCGTATATTCCTATTTATATTCCTACCATATTCCTATTTATATTCCTTTTATTCCAATCATTCCTATTCATTATATTCCTATTTTATTCCGTATATTCCCATTTTATATTCCTATTTTTCATTATATTCCTATTTCACTATTTTCTCATGCATTTTAGGGGTGACTTTCCAATTTACTAGTTTTTCATTAAGTTCTTCACCCCTATGACCCGCCTTCCACTTATCCCCACGAGATTTTATCCAAAATTATATTTACAGACCTGGAGGGGTGAAATAAAGCCTTCCCTAACCTTTATAGATGCTAATAATAATAATAATAATAATAATAATAAATAATAATAGTAGTAATAATAATAGTAGTAATAATAATAGTAATAAATAATAATAATGGTAATAATAGTAATAATAATAATAATAATAATAATAATAATAATAATAATAATAACTAGCGTGATACTAGAAAATGCGTCATGGGTGTGAAGAGAATTATTCCTAGTATTGAAGATTATACCAATTATATTATCTAGAATTATAATTAGGGTCATTTATTTATTTTTCCGGCTCAATTATCTCATTTTTTAAACCTATAATTGATTCTAGTGGCAATATAATTTCGAGACAGAGAGGCGAGCACTAAGTTTCGTAAATCTTAGACTATTTCGTATTTAAATCTCGTCTAGCACTTTAATATCCTGTTTTGGTGAATATTTGCCTACTAGAATCGACTTGGCTAACTCAAACAGCCACTAGATTCATCCAAACATCCAGCCGGCTTCCCTATGCTAGAAAAACAGCCGGCTTTCTAGAACTTTCCATCCACTAAGTTACCAAAACGTACCTAGAATTACGAAAAAGGCAGGTTAAAGGCGTCCACAAATTTCTAGCGCCTGGAAAATACGTCACTCCTTGAATACAGGCCTAAAAAATTCGCTGTTTAATTCCAGGTAGCGAGGAAAGGCGGGAACTCTCTACTTACCTCCTGTTTCCACGGCTGCTGAGTGGTAAATGAGAGCTAGGGTGAAATTTACGTCGCCTCATCACCTCCGCCATTCCAGGGTTGCCGCTTCTCCTTTAGATGCGGCCGTCGCTCGAAAATACATGCTTTATATTGTGTTAAAATGTGTTTTTCTTGTCCTTTGATTATTTTACTGTCATTATTAAAGCGAATTGTACATATTAGATGCCTTTTCAAAGAGTATTTTTGGGTATATGAGGAGAAACGGCATAGTCAAAAGCCTACGTGAATATATGGGTTTTTATGTGATTTCTCGAGGTCTAGGCGTCAAAATACACTCAAAAAGGGCCAAAAAGTTTCAAAAATAGGTCAAAAATGGATAGAAAATGTGGTAATTTGGTGGAAATATGGGAGATCTGGCGAGTCAGGCGGGCATTTTGGCATTAGTTCCAAATTCCGCTCATAGATGGCGCTGGTGAGGCCTTAGCGAGAAAAATTCCTGGCTTCTGATTGGTCAAGAGTGTGTGACGTCATCATCCTCTCATTACGTCACATTTTCTCGACCAATCAGAGGCCAGTATTTTCCTTTATTTTCTTTTTTTTCTTTTTTTCAAATTTTGGTCGTTTAGCCTCACAATCGCCATCTATAGGGAGATTTTTGTACTACCATGTTTCTCTCTCTGCCTCTTCTCCCCCTCTCTCTCTCTCTCTCTCTCTCTTTTCAAGAACTTAACCCTTTCAGAACGATGAGGCCAATTTATTTTATTCTCTCTCTCTCTCTGTCTCTCTCTACCTACCTACCTACCTACCTACCCACCTATCTATCTGTCTATATCTATCTATTTATTATTATTATTATTATTATTATTATTATGAAGGATAATTATAAAACCCAGAACGATTTATTATATTTATTTTATTTCTTTATTTATTTATTACAATGGAGATGGACACCAGGAAGCACAGAAAGGATCCATATTCTTCTAGGTCCAAATCTTCTCCTAGAACACCCCTCATTGTGACTTCCAGGTCCCTAATTTTACTGCAGAGTGAAGAGGGATGAGAGGGAGACAGGCTGAGTCCACCAGTCTGATCGGCAGTAGAGTCGACCTCGAGTTCTTTCAGTTGCGACTTGGATGAGCTAACCACTGCATCACCGCCCCAGGACACATCACCAGGACACATCGCCAGGACACATCACCAGGACACATCACCAGGACACATCACCAGGACACATCACCAGGACACATCACCAGGACACATCGCCAGGACACATCACCAGGACACATCACCAGGACACATCACCAGGACACATCGCCAGGACACATCACCAGGACACATCGCCAGGACACATCACCAGGACACACATCGCCAGGACACATCACCAGGACACATCACCAGGCCACATCACCAGGACACATCGCCAGGACACATCACCAGGACACATCGCCAGGACACATCGCCGGGCCACATCACCAGGACACATCGCCAGGACACATCACCAGGACACATCGCCAGGACACATCACCAGGACACATCGCCAGGACACATCGCCAGGACACATCACCAGGACACATCGCCAGGACACATCACCAGGACACATCGCCAGGACACATCGCCAGGACACATCACCAGGACACATCGCCAGGACACATCACCAGGACACATCGCCAGGACACATCGCCAGGACACATCACCAGGACACATCGCCAGGACACATCACCAGGACACATCACCAGGACACATCGCCAGGACACATCGCCAGGACACATCACCAGGACACATCACCAGGACACATCACCAGGACACATCACCAGGACACATCACCAGGACACATCACCAGGACACATCACCAGGACACATCACCAGGACACATCGCCAGGACACATCACCAGGACACATCGCCAGAACACATCACCAGGACACATCACCAGGACACATCGCCAGGACACATCACCAGGACACATCGCCAGGACACATCACCAGGACACATCACCAGGACACATCACCAGGACACATCACCAGGACACCAAGGACCTGTATGAAGAAATAAATTAATAAATGAAAAAAAAATTATATTATTATTGGTGAATGAGAGAAAAAATGATCGAAATATTTTAAATTGTAGTGGTTATCTATCTGTCTATCTGTCTGTCTATTTATCTACTTATTTATCTATCTATCTATCTATCCATCTCTTTTGTTTTATTTATCTATCTATCTATCAACCTATCTATCTATTTACCTCTATGTATGTATGTATCTATCAGTCTGTCTATCTATCCATCTACTCATTTATTTCTCTATCTATCTATCTATCAATCTGTCTGTCTATCTATCCATCTACTCATTTATTTCTCTATCTATCTATCTATCTCTCTATCTATCTATTTGTCTGTCTATCTATCTATCCATCTACTCATTTATTTCTCTATCTATCTATCTATCAATTTATCTATCTATCCATCTACTCATTTATCTATTTATCTATCTATCTATTTGTCTATCTATCTGTCTATCCATCTATCTACCTATTATCTGTCTATATATCAATCTGTCCATCTATCCATCCATCTATCTATCTATCTATCTATCTATCTATTTCTAACCCCAGGCTCATCTGAACGTGAACCCAGTGGACTGCAGGCTGAAGTTCCCCTCCTCCTGCAGTCCACCATCGTCCTTTCGGGGGATAGGGAGGGAGTTGAGGGACGTGTGTATAACCAGGCAGTGGATCCGCCCGGTTATATCAGTGCCACCACGTGAAGGTGTCCCTCTTCTAGTAATATATATGATAATTAGATTTGTTTTGATATCCATTTTATTAGTTCTAGAGTATGATGCTAGTCACGAAGAAGTGCTGTGAAAAAAACGTAGAGCTGAAATATTGTCTTTAACACTAGAATATGATGCTAGTCACGAAGAAGTGCTATGAAAAGAACGTAGAGCTGAAATATTGTCTTTAACACTAGAATATGATGCTAGTCACGAATAAGTGCTATGCAAACGAAGAATTGTGACATTGTCTTTAACATTAGATTGACATTAGAATATGATGCTAGTCACGAAGAAGTGCTATGCAAACGTAGAATTGCAGTATTGTCTTTAACATTAGATTGACACTAGAATATGATGCTAGTCACGAAGAAGTGCTATGAAAAGAAAGTAGAGCTGTAGTATTGTTTTTAACACTAAATTAACACGAGAATATGGTGCTAGTCACGAAGAAGTGCTATGAATAATGAAAAGAGAACATAAATTCGTTTACATTATCAGCTCTTTATCTATTACTCTCCTTGCTATTTTTTCACCTTCAACTACCCATCTATCTGTCTATCTATCTACCTACCTATCTTTCTATCTGTCTATAACCAGACGCCGTAATCCCGTAAGGAGTGGCCACAAACAAATCGCCTCTGCGTCGCCCTGTTCCCCGCCATTTCACTGCCCTGCTCCCAACTCACACTCCCCTCTCTCATACACATCTCCACTCCATCCCTCCATCTCATCCTCGTCTCCCCCTCCCTCTTCCCCCCTCCACCTCACTCACATACACTCTCTTCGTCAGTCTCTCACCCTCCATCCTCTCCACATGGCCAAACCACCTCAGTGTGTTCCTTATAATGCTTCCTATCACATCCACATCCACACCACAACGCTCCTTTATATCCTCATTCGTCAGCCTGTCTCTCCATGTGATTCCACAGGCTCCTCTTAAATAACTCATTTCCACTGCTCTCACTCTTGGCTTGTATCCTTCCAACAACGTCCAAGCTTCACTTCCGTACGTTAGAGTTGGTATCACAATACTGTCATGTAGTAACTTTTTCACTTCCATGCTCACTTCCCTGTTTCTTATCACTGCTTTCAAGGAACCAGCAACCTTTCTTCCCTGCTGTACCCTTTCAAGCACTTCACCCTCTAAACTTCCATCCTTACTCATCACACTACCCAAGTACTTAAATGCGCACACACACACACACACACACACACACACACACACACACACACACACACACACACACACACACACACACACACACACACACACACACACACACACAAAATGAAAAAAAAAAAAATGATATACCGTACACCTGAGAAAATATTTAACATCCTCTTAAGTTAGCGTAAGGAGGCAAAAACAGACTTAAGCCCTAAAAGCCCGTCCTTTATAATGGGTTTTAAATTAGCGTCTTATGTAAAGCCTTGTCCCTTGCTGCCCTACCCCCTGCTGACTCTCTCTCTCTCTCTCTCTCTCTCTCTCCCTATCCGTCCCCATTGTAACTTTACTAATTTCCTTTCCTTTCTCATCATTTTATCTCTACGTACTCTCTCTCTCTCTCTCTCTCTCTCTCTCTCTCTCTCTCTCTCTCTCTCTCTAATAACCTTCCTTACTTCCTTTCCTTTCTCATTGCTCTATCTCTACGTACCTTTCTCTCTCTCTCTCTCTCTCTCTCTCTCTCTCTCTCTCTCTCTCTCTCATTCTTAGAATCCATTACTTTTCTTCCAAGACGCCTATTCAAAATCATAAAAGGAATAAGTAGGGTGGAGGTGGTGGCTGAGTGGTTAGGGAGGTGGTCTGCTGTCTGAAACGTCCCTAGTTCGATCCCATTCAAGGACAGGGGATCGTATGGAGAGAATTAGCTGAGCCTCCACTAGTATCAATGCAATAGTTCTGAATAGCGAGTACTAGTGCGTATGTGGTGTGAACGGTGGGTATGGGTGCCGAAATGGTGATATAGGAAGGTGTGTGTAGTTAGGACTTCACACACACACACACACACACACACACACACACACACACAGACATCACTGTAATTTTCACAAGAAGCTGGATACTTTACATAAAGATTATTTATCATACATTCAAAGTAATGGTAACTGGAATAGTAAGAGTAATAATAATGATGATGATGATAATAATAATAATAATGATGATGATAATAATAAGCAGGGCAGTGAAATGGCGGGGGACAGGGCGACTTGGAGGCGATTTGTTTGTGGCCATCCCAAACGGGATTGAGGCGTCTGGCAATAGATAGATAGAATAATGATTGACAATAATAATAATAATAATAATAATAATAATAATAAACAATAAGCTTATGTTTAAGTATAAATGCGGAATAAACAAAGATAAATAATAAAAAGTACATTAATTAAACTAAAATAAAACATACTAAGAAAAAACACAGGAAAGGAGTGCAGGAAATATAGAAGAGAAAAACACTGGTGGGGTGCGGTGCTGCAAGAGGGAGGTGGATGGGGTGGAGTGGGGTAATGGTGGGGTTGGTTGGGGTGGTTTGGGGTGATATTGACAGCTGAGATGGGGTGCTCCAAGAGGTAGGTGGTTGGGGTGCAGTGGGGTAATGGTGGGGTTGGTTGGGGTGGTTTGGGGTGATATTGATAGGTAAGGTGGGGTGCTGCAAGAGGGATGTCGATTGGGGGTACAGTGGGGTAATGGTGGGGTTGGTTGGGGTGGTTTGGGGTGATATTGACAGCTGAGGTGGGGTGCTGCAAGAGGGAGGTGGATGGGGTGCAGTGGGGTAATGGTGGGGTTGGTTGGGGTGGTTTGGGGTGATATTGACAGGAAAGGTGGGGTACTAAAAGAGGGAGGTGGATGGGGTGCAGTGGGGTAATGGTGGGGTTGGTTGGGGGTGGTTTGGGGTAATATTGACAGCTGAGGTGGGGTGCTACAAGAGGGAGTTGGATGGGGTGCAGTGGGGTAATGGTGGGGTTCGATGAGGAGGTCTGGAGTAACACTAACAGGTGAACTGAAGGACGACTGGGTTGGCTAGGGAGTATTGGGTAATCGTGGAGTTACTTTCGGTGGTATGAGGTAATTTGACAGGTAACCAAGAGTAGTGTGTGCTGGGGTGAAGTGAGGTGACGGTGGGGTAAGATGGAACGACTTGGGGTAAAACTGACATATGGGGTTGGAGTTAGACGCGGTGGGAAGGGGTAATGGTGGGGTTGGCTGGGGTTGTAAGGGGTAAGACTGATACGTAAGATAGGGCCGAGTATGGGAACGATGAATGGAACGAAGTAAGTTAATGGTGGGGTTTACTGAAGTGGTATGAGGTTAAACTGATAGACAGGATTTAATGTGTCAGGTTCAGATAGAATGGTGTGAGTTGATGATGGATTTGGATGGGGTACTTTGGGGCAAAAATATAAAGAGAAAGGTAGGGAAGAGTCGAGTAGGGTGCATTGTGGGGTACTGGCGGCGAGAGACGGGAAGTTTGGGGGAAACTAGAAAGAGGAAGGGAGCGGGTGAGTGAAGAGTCTGTATGGGATGGAGAGAGGGAATGGAGAGGGTCGGGGGGGGAGGTATGTAGAGTGGGGTTATATGTGAGGTTAGGCAGAATTTGTGAGGTGGAGGGATGGGTTATGCGAAGACTACACGTAACTTCTCCAATAAGTCTCTCGTGAGCTAAAGTTGTCTGAAAGTAGCAAGAGCAAAGTTAAAAATACATCTTTATACCGACAAGTGAGAGAGAGAGAGAGAGAGAGAGAGAGAGAGAGAGAGAGAGAGAGAGAGAGAGAGAGAGAGAGAGAGAAACGAAAGCTAATAAAAACTTGCAAGAGTATAAGTTAAAATTACGTCTTTGGACCGACTAGAGAGAGAGAGAGAGAGAGAGAGAGAGAGAGAGAGAGAGAGAGAGAGACGAAAGCTAATAAAAACTTACGTAACCACTGAAGCGATCCCCGACTCTGCTAGGCGTTGTACGAACTTGTAAACAATTCTGGTAAAGTTGAATTTCGTAATCAAAATGTCTGCTCATTTTCAAACCCAATTAAGATCCTTCGGCAATGGAATTCACCCTTTTTTACACCTTCCCCACGTGTGTTAAGATTAATTTGGCTTCTATAGTCCTTTTTCCTTAAGCTGGCCCAGGTTTTTGGCCTCTTAGAAGCTTATTTTTTATGCAACTCAGAAGCAGATAGTCCTGTGGCTCTACATCCTTTCCATAGCACTTCTCCGTGACTAGCAGCATATTCTGGTGCTTATCTCTTATCACAACGCAGCATTCAGTGTGGGGAGACGACAATTTTAGGTCGTTATACTATGCTAGGCTATACCCTCTTCACTCTAACTCGGCCTAAAACTGCCATCTCTCCATCTTGAATATATAGCTGTAACGAGAGATTAAAATATGATGCTAGTCATGAAGAAGTGCTGTGCAAAGGCTGTAGCGCCATAGCATTTTTTTCTTGCACTGACTTACGTGGACTATAGCTGCAGAAAGACAAAAATCTGGGCCAAGTTATGATAAAATGAGCACAGTCGATTGGTGGTTGGCCCTTCGTACTAACACATACACACACTCGCGTCTCTATGTGGTATGTAAGACTAATTCAGAGCACCTTTTCCTTAGCGATTTATTTTGCATATTACACATTAATAACGTCTTGCATTCAACTTATGTTGTTTTAAAATCAACGTAGTTTGCTTCCACAACATTATAAGAAGATAATGAGGTGTAATGTGCAATATAAATCGCTTAGGAGGAGGTGTCACGAATCTCTAAGGAACTCAGAACACGACCTCTCCATTCTGGGAGTATAAGAGGCTTCGAAGCGTTTTTTCCCTAAATAATTTATTTTGTGGATAGTGAACTGAGTGAGTTTTTCTATACGAAGGTTGGGTTGAAACAGGGATGTGTCATGTCTCCATGGTTGTTCAATCTGTACGTGGATGGGGTTATAATAGAGATACAAGGTAGGGCAGTGGATGTTGGAGTGACCCTTTAATGAGGCAGGGCAGTGTTTGGAAACTCCCTGTACTGTTGTTTGCAGATGATACTGTGCTGTTAAGTGAAGACGAAGGGGAGCTGCAGGGCTTGGTGGATGAGTTTGAAAGAGTGTGTAAGAAACTGAATTTAAAGGTGAATGTAGGGAAGAGTAAAGTTATGGTCTTCGAGAGAAGTAAAGTTAGTGAATGTACAGTGAGGTTGGATGGGGAGGAAATGGAAAATGTGAGTACGTTTAAGTACTTGGGTAGTGTGATGAGTAAGGATGAAGGTTTGGAGGGTAAAGTGCTTGAAAGGGTACAACAAGGAAGAAAGGTTGCTGTTTCCTTGAAGGCAGTGATAAGAAACAGGGAAGTGAGCATGGAAGTGAAAAAGTTATTACATGACGGTATTGTGATACCAACTCTGACGTATGGAAGTGAAGCTTGGACGTTGTTGGAGGGACACAAGTCAAGAGTGAGAGCAGTGGAAATGAGTTATTTGAGAGGAGCATGTGAAGTCACATGGAGAGACAGACTGACAAATGAGGAAGTGAAGGAGCGTTGTGGTGTAGATGTGGATGTGATAGGAAGCGTTAGGAGAAACACACTGAGGTGGTTTGGCCATGTGGAGAGGATGGAGAGTGAGAGACTGACGAGGAGAGTGAATGTGAGTGAGGTGGAGGGGGAGTGAGGGAAGGGAAGGCCAAGGATGAGATGGAGGGATGGAGTGGAAAGGTATATGAGAGAGCGGGGTGTGAATTGGGAGCAGTTAGGGCAGTGAAATGGAGAGAGACAGGGTGACGTGGAGGCAATTTGTTTGTGGCCACCCCGTATAAGGGATTAAGGCGTCTCGCAATAGATAGACAGATTTATATTGCATATCCCGCGATGAAATTCCTCTTGTATATATAACAATGTGGTTGAGAAGATTAGGAGAAATACACTGAGGTGGTTTGGACATGTGAAGAGAATGGAGAATGAAAGACTGACTAAGATGGTGTATGTAGGTGAGGTGGAGGGAGGGAGAGGGAGAGGTAGACCGAGGACGAGGAGGAGGGATGGAGTTGAGAGGTATATGAGGGAGGGGGGGGTGAGTTGGAGGGAGGGTAGTCAAATGGTGGGTGACAGAGCGACTTGGAGGCGTTTTGTCTGCGGCCACTCTTTGCGGGATTAGGGCGTCGGGCTATAGATAGATAGATAGATGGATAACAAATGCAAACTATATTGATACTAAGCTGGTACGGAGAACATACAAGAGGAAGTATGAGGTGAAAGATGAAAAAATTCACAAAGGAAGACGAATTATAAAAGACCCTGAACAACTACTGTATAATAAGAAACTTCAGTCTCACACTCAGGGTAGTTTTCTCCCTGACTTCAGGATCTTTCTTAATCTCTTCCCTAGCGATTTTAAAGGAAATGTAGTTCATGTAAGCTAGGGAAATGACAGGGCCAAAATGCAGGTGCTGAAGAGGGGCAGCTTCGCGTGATGGTAGTGACATTGCTAACTTCTAAGCGGCTTTATTGCCTGGTTCTGCAAACACCCCTCAGCTCCCTATCCCCTGAAAGAGTGATAATGGACTGCAGGAGAGAGGTAACTTCCATCTGCAATCTACTGGGCTCACATTTCAGATGAACCTGGAGTTGCAAGTGCTACTACTGCTACAACGAGGGACCCCTGCAATTCTATTTTTAATTAAATTTGTTTCCGAATATACGATAATGCAAAGGTGCAGTTACCATACACGGAATATCAAAGACCAACCTGATTTTTCCTGCTACATCTAACGCTTGCCGATTTTATTCAACTTACGAAAGATCTCTCTTACTGAATAGCTACATATAATTCCGACTCGAAAGCCTTTCTTCACAAGGTGAAGAAAAAGCGCCTGAAAGGTGCAAGATTTTCTTTTATTATCGTATACCCCTTCATTCTGCGAATGATACCCGTTTTCTTTTACTGAAGACCATCACAGAAAACATAACTTGGGGGTAAACTCGGCTATTTGATGTTTGCTACATCCTAATCATTCCTGCTTGGCTTTCACTGATATCGTTCCCCAGGGTGTTGAGGCGTGTCCAGAACAGGACAACCCTACAAAAGCAGCTGCTTACCTGAGGTCGACAGGTCTGCTCAGCTATACAGATTGGGGTTAAGCAACAACACTCATATGAACCTATGTTATGTTGCCGTGTAGGCTATTACCCAGGTACTGCTCTCCCGTGACAAAGAGTTATATCACCTTGTATGTGTCAGATTGTTTTTTTACCATAATGTACCCATTACTGCTTATCACAGAAATCATTCCCCAATGTTGGAACTTACAGTGGCATATGATCTTTAAAAAAAATCATGAGCAGACTTCTCTGCTTTTTTGTCCTTATCTGACTTCTCATCTTAATCCCTTCAACCAGAAAACATATTCAGATTGAAGGGGTTGGATACAGCCTTCATTAATGATAATAAACATGCTCACTGAACTTATGATTGACCTGTTACCTACCTATCTATCTATCTATTGCCAGACGCCATAATCCCGCAAGGGGTGGCCATTTGACTTTGAGTTAGTTGTTTTACGGGGAGGGGCACAACCACATTTAAATGCTCCATGTCTGCTTTGCCACACAAGGTCTGAGGGCAAACAGTAAACAGTACATCTCTTCTGTCCATTGCCTCCCAGCTGGTAAATGCTGTCTCTGATGCCTCAATCTTTGGCCCTTTCAAACAGGGTGGTTTGTAAATACTGTATTACTCCACTACTGTAGAGACTCGCTTGTAGGTATCTTGTTTCTTGTGGGGATGGCTCAGTCTGTTGGTGTGGGCATGGTTATGGCCGTGGGAGTCGGAACTGAATAAAACAGTGCAGGGTAGATACTGATAACTCTTAGCCATCCCCACAACACACACACAATAATGCCTGGCAGAGACGAAGAGGAGCATTACATATAGGCCACCCTGTGTATCACTATGGTAAACAATCTTCTCAACCAGATCCAATACATTCATGGCCTCTAATAAGATTAATGAATAAATGGTTTTTCTTCTGCTAAATGCATTCTGTAAAGAAACATGAAGGCTACCAACACCTAATGCTCATATTTGCTCCATAACTGTCCCTCAGAAATTGGAGACTTGCTTGATCTTTCACTGTTCAGCTGTAATGAATGGTTGTTTATCCTTTGCTCCATCCCTCAGGCAGAGACCCAGCCAATACTGTATCTGACCTCACCTTGCCACACCCTTCCCTGCTCACCCTCTGTCCCTTGTAAAGTGTTTGCTGGAATGGAATACTATATAGTACTCATTTTACTGTAACTTGGCCTAAAACTGCCATCTCTCCATCTTGAATGCTGAGTTGTAAAAATAAACTAACACTATGGAGAGGATGCAGAACCACAGCACTTGCCCCTTTTCTGGCCTTGAGTTATGTGAAATGAACTGCACATGGAGGAAAATCTGTCAAGTTAAGGTAAGAGGAGTACTGTACTGTTGCTCTGACCACGAGAAAATTAACATCATTAGGAACAATCATGTTCACATATTTAGTACAGTAACATAACAGTTCTGACTTGGTATTTCTATGGGTTAGATAAATAGGTATATAGACTGTTTTTGTCAACATATTTTTCACTCTTCCATTGTATTTGTTGAATAAATATACATAACAAGAGACAATTAATGGGCATCCTTTACATTCCGGTATATTTTTGCTGTACTGTACAAAGATGACGATTCAGCTTGAAAGGGGTCCTTTGTGATGTGGGGGTTAGTGAGGGCTATCTCTCCAGCTCAAAAAATCTCTACGATGAATTTAAATTTTCTGGGCATGGAAAAACAGAAGTTAAAATACATATTCTAAGTGATGGAGTTAGGTAAAGAACTCAGCAATGCCTTTGATCTTACATTTCCTTTTTTGCACTTAATCCCCTGCCACCTGCAATACCTCATGTACTGAGCAACCATACAGCCATCTAACACTCTTCTTCCATGTAATCTCTGCTATTACACCTCTCCCATACACCATGCTCCCTTTGTATATGCTTCATAACTATCCTAAACATTTTTTTACACATTTTAGTCACCAATACTTTTATTAAAGGATACCTTTTATAACTACCTGTTCTAGTATGTGAATTCAGTTATCCTGTGTATGAGTGTGAAACCAGGAGAGGTCTTAGACCCTGCCAGCAAATAAAACACGGGTAGAGGTGTGACCGTAACTGGGTGGGTTGTTGCAAGGGCCTAAATGTAAAACAGAAAGCACCTGCAGGCAGGCCAAAGCAAACAAGTCCAACCTACTCCCAGGGAACAGAGTGTAGAGAGATATGCATGTGTTAGTCTTTACTCTGAGTAGTGTAAAAGAGGCTGAGTTCCTCACACAGGAGTGTTGTGCAAGGCCAGCTACCATGATTTTGGCCAAACACCACCCAATGGTAGTAACTACCATGGACGATGGTAATCATCCATCTACTGTAAAGTATTTTGCAACCAATTGTTGCAAATCTCATTATAAGTTGTTCATGAGTCTGATATAATCATTTGTTTACTTAGTTATAGCTAAACACAGACAGAGTACAAGACTAACCCACCAGACACATAATCTCAGCATCTTTCACACCTCTTCAATAATCAGGTCAGATACAAATAAGCTATTACTCTACCAGGTCTGTTATCTCACTGCAACACAATATTATTTGCTTACTGCATCTAATAATAAAATTCTTCAGTAACAAATGTTAATAGTATGTTTATTTATATCAGGAAGCTTTGACATATAATATATGTGAATAGTATATATGTTGAAGCTTATAACATCTTGTATTTATGTGGTCTATTTATGCAAACACAGAAGTTCGACATCTGACCAACTATGGTATATCAAAATGATGTAGCAAAGTTCCATCAAAGATACCAGTACTTCAAGCATGCATCCTGTACAATGGGATTTTCAACCCCTTCAATCCAATGACATTATAATTTTACTCTTGCTATCTCCAGATGATTTTATTTGACTTAGGGAGAGATGGCTCATACTTAATGGATTAACGAAAGCTGTATCTAACCCCTCAAATTAAGTCTCAGAAAATCATCTCAAAGTAGAAAGGATATATTTTAAATGCAGTCAATGGATAGACAGGGTTAAGAGTACTGTAGCTAATATGGCTACTTAGTGCCTCTGAAAATACACATGTCAAAATATTATATTTACAAATACTATACTGCACATTGTGTACAAAGAAAAATGTTACCTTAAAAAAAAAAAAAAAAAAAAAAAAAAAAAAAAAAAAAAGGACCATTATTCTGATATTTACCCCTTTCAGCCTAAAAATGTATATTTTATATTATTCTTGCATCCTTCTCAGCTTAGAAGGAACATTTTGAATGGAGGGGTTAAGTGTAGCCTTCACTAACCTGTCCTTTAGGGCACTCCCTTAAGCCAAATAGAATCTTTAAGCTGAGCAGAATCTCAAAATGGAGAGACCAGGTACGGGCCTTCATTAATCCCTCCACTTGCAGCCTCTCTTAAGCTGAATAAAAACAAAATATAAAAAGTCCATTCTCAGGCTGAAGTGGCAAAACATTATGGTACAGGTAAGTCCTCATTATATAGCAGGAGGATGTTCCAAAATACTGTAACTTATTTTTTATTGTCACTTCCAAAATATCACAACTTATCTATATACCCTGTGTTGCAGCCCCAGGTTCATCTGAAACGTGAACCCAGTGGACTGCAGAATGAAGTTGCCCTCTTCCTTAGTCCATCCTCCTCCTTTTGCGAAGCAGGAAGGGGAGTGAGGGACATTTATATAACCAAAGCAGCTCTACCACCTGGTCATATCAGTGCTGTAAGCTGGATAACTGGCACGGCAGCTTTATAGCCAACAACAAAACTTTAAAAGGATATCTATCTATCTATCTATTGCCAGACGCCTCAATCCCGTTTGGGGTGGACACAAACAAATCTCCTCCAAGTCGCCCTGTCCCCCGCCATTTCACTGCCCTACTCCCAACTCACACCCCCCTCTCTCATATACCTCTCCACCCCATCCCCCCATCTCATCCTCGGCCTCCCCCTCCCTCTTCCCCCCTCCACTTCACTCACATACACTCTCTTCGTCAGTCTTTCACCCTCCATCCTCTCCACATGGCCAAACCACCTCAGTGTGTTCCTCATAACGCTTCCTATCACATCCACATCAACATATCATTTTGTCATTAATTTTTCCATGTACCAAGTGCTGCAAACTGGCGGACACTGACATTCTTTACTGCATGGGTAGCTCTGGAACTGTAACGGGGAATCTTTTTGTAAATTAATGTGGACTTAACGCTTCCAGTTCCATGCCCTGGTTTACTGATTTTTCTTGCTACTCCAGACAATATGATTCAGCTTTGGGAAGGTCTCTTGTGGTAAAGGGGTATATGAGGACACCTAACCTTCTTATAACCTGAATAAAAGCCTCTGAAAATAGCGAACATTATACTACAAAACACATCATTGGAGTGAAGCAGTAAAAAGAACAAAAAATGGGGAGGGGGGGGGCATTAAAAAGCTGTATATAATGAGGACTTACGGTAATGACAAAAGCTACACAAAAGGTCTTCCACATCACACCACAACTGTACAATATATAGACAGAATACACATTATGAAGGCACAATCCAATACATAAAAACCTCATGTGGTCATTAATGCATGGGTGGTGTCAGTTTAATCCCTTAATCTGTTGACATCATCTGTTGGATATATTTGCTGTCTCCAGACAATTTTATTCACCTTAGATGGAGCATTTAGCAGTGGAGGGTAGTAGCACAGTCACAGGGTTTAACACTGGAAACCCTTGAAATATGTCAACCAACCTCCAAACTTTTAGGAAAATACTCCTACCCCCACCCCCCTGAAGATTTCCCCTCAGGTCATCCCATAATTAAGCTCTGCCACTCCTTTGCCACCCTTTTTAAAAATCGTATCTACACTTCCGCAAAGAGGGTCTGTAGCAATAACAGTAGTCGTAACCCCAGGCTCATCTGAAACAAACCTACTGGACTGCAGGTGGAAAATGCCCTTCTGCACTCCACATCTTCCTGGGGGGGGATAGGGAAGTAGCTGAAGGACATTTGTATAACCAAACAGTCAGGCCACCCAGTTATATCAGTGCCACCACAATAAAGTGTCCTATCCAGCATCTGAGAGAGGTCTATGAAAGTTGAAGTAACATCCCTGGTTCAAAGTTTCTCCTTAAACGAATAATTGTCTAGAGACAGCAAAAATAAATACATAACACATCATCAGAGTGAAGTGGCTAACTCCTTGGCCCTGACGACACCCTACTTACTTTGTTCAAGCTGACGTTAGTGTTTCGTTCAGGCAAGGAATTCTGCCCCTCCATGCTTGAGGTGAAAGGATTTTCTTGGATGATGTGACTTTTTCATTTTATTTTTGCTATCTCCAGACCATTTCATTCAACTCTGAGGAGACTTTTTTACAGTAGATATAGCCTTAGCAAACCCCTTTAGTAGTACTGATATTTCCTATGTTGAATAAAATCATCTGGTATTAGTAAACAAACTAATACAATGTCCCTAGGCTGAAAGGGTTAACTATTTCACTATGAGGATCTTTTTCTTACTTTATTCATGTTACTTTCCAAGACTTTTGCTCAGCTCTGGAGACTTTCAACTGGAGGAGTCAGCTATAGCCTTCATTAACCCATTCATCCCCTATGATCTTTATGGGGCAGAAATGGATTAAATGATTGATGGATGGATGAGCTCCTTCACTACTAGAGGCCCCTCCGAGTTGAATAAAAATCATCTGGTATTACACAAATAAAATAAATTGCACAAATAAATAAATAATACGTCATCTCAATTCATCGAGATAATGAAGGTTCTGGAGGGGTCAAATAATCTTCATTATCCCTTTAACAGATGAAATTAAGACTGACATTTGAGACTGGAGGGTTCACATATAGCCTTCACTATCCCTCTGACTAGGAGAGGTGTTTCCAAAGCTGAATAAAACCATCTGGTGATAGCAAGAATAAAAGATGTACATCATTGGACTGAATGGATTTACAGATACTATAGTGGTGCAAATGCTGCAAACTTAGGTTCAAAATGTAGTTTTTGTATAACTAAGAGTTACTGATGGGGGCATTACAAACACGGAATAGACTAGAAATAAATTCTTCCACTAAATTTAGTCTGGCTAGCCTTCTTCATGGGACTGTGACTATGAATGATGATGATGATGATGATGATGATGATGATGATGATGATGATGAAGATGAAGATGAAGATGAAGATGATGACGATGATGACAACGGCGACAATGAGGATTACGATGCAATGTCGCATCCAGTTTACACACACCCAACGTGGTGAATGACTAGTCCATACAGCATGTCCTTGTTATATGCCATAACTTTATTTCATACAAATGTTACTGTAAATCTGGGGAAGCTGGCAAATCAGATATATGGTGTACTGGTGATGTGTATCAAAATACCGCAACTTTTTCCTTAAATCTTGTGCTGCAAATCTGGGGAAAAGGCCGAGCAGCTTTATAGGTACCAATAAAACTTTATGTGGCAGTATTTCTGTATTTTACTGAGGAATAAGCAGCAAAAATGAACAGCAAGAAGTAGCTGCTGCTGCAACCCCAGGGTCTTCTGGAGGTGAACCCAGTGGACTGCAGGCTGAAGTAGCCCTCGTCATGCAGTCCATCCTCCTCCTATGGGGAAGGACTTCAGGGATGTTTGTATAACCAGGCAGCAGAGCCACCCAGTTATATTGGTGTCACCACATGAAGGTCTCCCTCTAAAAACATACAACAAGGACTTCCTGTAAACATTCACACTGTTCTTTACAGGTCAAGGAGGACAACTGATGCATACATTACAAAACTGGACAATCATAAGGTTTTGATTGCACTTATACAACAAGTTTTATATATAAGGTAATAAAACATTAATAAAATTAACCCCTTGAACCCAGTTATATATTTATTTTATTAGTTAATTCTTACTACCTCCTGATTACATTTATTCAACCTTGGAGAAACCATGTATAGTGAAGGGTGAATACGGCTATATCTAACCCCTCCAGCTGAAAAAGACTAAGCTTAATAAATCTACCAGGAGGTAGCATGAATACACTAAAATAAGACATCCTCAGGCTGATGGGATTGCAAGACCATACAGTTACTGCTACAAAAGTGCCTGTAGTATATGCAGAAATAAATCTTTTATACACAGCCTAAAAAAAGAAAAGAAAAAAAAGGTGGACCATATAGACAGATACAAGCCATAGCTTCTGTTCTCCCTCTACCCCTGCCCCTAGCTGACAAGCCATAAACGGTACTTCACTCCAAAGACCTATTGTTGATGGCTGAGGGCTCTTTCTGGACTGCTTGAGTAACAGTACCATCATAACTTGTTCCTCACCCAATCTAGGGAAGCTTCAAACCACCACCCTGACACTGGTAAACAGGTCTTCGTTCAGTGTGGAATCCTGGTTAGCAACTTCATCCATCCAGGGACAGAATTAAGAGCTAAGAAAAAACTATGGCTCACCACTGTACCTGGTAGTAGTAGCAGCAGTTATAGCTCAAGGTTCATCTGTAACATGAACCCAGTGGACTACAGGCTGAAGCTGCCCTTATTCCACTGTCCACCATCCTCTTCAGGGACGGGGAGGGAACTGAGGGATGCTTGTGTAACACCAGGCTATATCGTTGCCACCATGGGAAGTCATCCCTCTACAACATCACTATACCAGGTAAACTATTCATTCAAAAACAGACAGCATTCACTCATGACCTCACTGCTCATTTACCATTCCAGTTGAAAAATATATTGTAAACTTGCACCTATCCTTAACATCTGCTTTGGTATAATTTTACTGACTCAGAATTCTGTTCCATTAGGTGTTGACATTTTGCACAGCTAAAAATTTAGTTATTAGCCAGCTGGGTATAGAGATGTCAGTTTTATTTTATTCTAGCCATCTCCTCACAACTTTATTCAATTTAGGTTACACTTTTTGAACAGAGGAGTTAGATCCAGCCTTAACAAACCCTTTCAATTAGAGATAACTTTACTAAGTAGAATAAAATTTCCTGATATCAGCAAGAACAAATCAAAAGGGACATTACCTAGATTAAGGGCCTTGAAAAAGAAATATTTGTCAACAAGTTATGGCTTCACCTCATGACATTATCACAGAAAATGCAGGAGCTGATAATTTCTTGTAAGCTGCTAAGTATTTGGTTATTTTACAAAATTTCTAAACACTGGTGTGTGTGTGTGTGTGTGTAGAAGGCCCTGTTTTTCATATTAACCCCTTCAACCCTAGGATGGCATTTTTACACTATTCTTGCTACACCAGATGATATTTCACTTAAAGGGGACTTCTAGATGTGGCAGAGTAAATGAAGGCTATATCTAAACCCTCCAGTCTGAAAAGTCTCTCGTAAGCTGAATAGGTTTGGATATAGCAAGAAAAAGACAAATCATACATCACCAGACTGATGGGGCTACAAGTAAATAAGGCTCTTTACAATTTACGAACTATCACAATCAGAGGTTTGTCAGTCATTCCCTGCCAGGATTGTGTTCTGCTTTCCTTGTTTCTCAGTCCTCCCTGAATATCAGAGAGTACAGAGAGTCCTCGTTCCATCAGGGATGTGTTCCAAAATCATACAGCTTTTTCCACAGATCTGGTACAGTAAATTTAGGAAATTGGAAAATTAGCTTTTTTGTTGCAATGGAGATTTTAAGTGGCAATTTCTGTTCTTTACAGAGGAATTCACTGCATACAAGAAAACAAAAATGGCAACATATAATCAGCATTTGCCTTATTCTTCCGTCTTATACTCTTGTGTGGTGTGCTCCATACTGCTGATAAATATTTCATGAAACACCATCCACTGAAACTGCCAGTCTGGAAGTGCTGACAAATTTTTTATTGTGAGAGCACATTATAGGATATTTCATACCCAAAGCCTTACTATGTAAAAGGTTTACTTCACTCAATATGAGCAAATAAATGCTTAATTGGCCCACAGTGATGTCAAATGACAATCCATTAATCTGAAGACAGTGATATATCTGTAACAGGTATTCACATATAAAACTCAACAGCCATGAAAGCCTAGGGGAGGAAGTCATATACATATTTACCATCAACTCCAGGTCATAACCATAATTTGCTTTAGCAGGAAGGACAAGGAGAATGCAAAATCTCCTCGTATCTCCTGTCCTTCATGCATAAAAAAACAGGAAGAAAATATAGGAGAAATGAAGAATCTTGCCATGTATCTACTCATTTCTGAAAAACAAATATTAGTAATGGCTGGGAAATGACGGAAAATATATTCATGAATTCCATACCAAAATGTGGGATGATCAAAACAAACCCATGACCAAGAACTATTTGGAGTACAGTAAAGTCCTCATTATTACTCATTCTTTAAGTTCTTTTTTACCTTTAAATCCACAGTAAATCAGAAAAAGCCTGCTAATTAACTTTCTCATGTCTAGGTCAACTCTACTGCTGCATAGTTTTATTCTGCTGAGTTAGTCATGGGAGCCTGAGTGTTGATACAGGAACCATTAACCCTCTCATGGTAGGGACAATTCTACTGTTCTACTCCAGATGATGCTAGACAATTTCATTCATCTGAGTCACAGGAGACATATGGTTCCACTGTTACCTCTCCAGCTGATTTGCCTGTACCTCCCAAACTTACAGCACCAGTTGTATAGGTAGGTTGTTTAGTTCTCCTGTCTTGTCTTCTTTTTCCTTGTCCTCTGAACCCTGCCTCACCCCATTCTTTGGTGGGGAAAAAAGGTGAGGATGATTATGAGTTGCACAGAAGTACCAGGTGTTGGAGCAGGGCATCTTCACAGAATGGTAACAATATAACCTGGCCAGTTTTGCAAGTGTCCCTCAGCTCCCCTCTATCCCCCCAAAATCAGGACGGTATATAGCAGAAGGGCATCTTCTGCCACCAAATGAGCCTCGGGCCACAACAACAACAACAAGGAATAAGTTGTGATATTCTGACTTACAATGAGGACTAACTGTATCCACCAAAATCTCAGGGGAAAGTGAGGCTGGTCACCCTTGCTTCAAATACCGAGACTGAACAGCCCCGCCCTGGGCCCCCAACATTTCTGATGGGGAAGGGGAACAGATGCTAGATGGATGAATAATTGTAACCCCTTGTAAATGATGCTGCACTTAACATTTTATTTTCTTTGTCTTTGTACAATTATTCAGCTTTAGAGAGACTTCCTAAACTGGATGGAATCAATACAACCGTTATTGAGTCCTTCAGTACAATAACATCCTTTTACAGTTATTCTCACTCCCACCACTTTACAATATTCAGCTTACATAGGATCTCTCGTACTGAACAGGTTAATGATGGCCGTACTTAACTCCTCTAGTTTAGAAAGCTCCTCCTGAGCTAAATACAATCATCTATAGGTAGCAAAACTATAATGAGAAGTACATTACCAGACTAATGCAGTTATTCTCTCATCGTCATCATCTAATCCTGCGTTGCCCCATGATGAGTGAAGGAACCCCGGGCCAGGCAAGATGGTCCTGACGTTTAAGATGAGAGTGACCAGCCTCACTCATCCCTGGGTGACATTATGTGAGCAATAAACCCCAACCACCCCTTGGATATAAACCGAGACAGGCTCAATCTGGTTGGAGTGCCTTAATTACTCACTAAACCACCAGGCACAAGAGTTTCGTTATATGGCTACTCCACTCCAAAAAAATCTAATACAATAATAAAAACTGTCAGGTAGCAGCACGAGTAAAATGTATACAGTATTATGTACTGCACTTGGGTTGAAGGAGTTAAGTAATGACTGCAATGCTGAAATCAACATATCAAAACAAGAAACTACTAAGAAAGTGTAATTACAGAATAATAATACATTAAAAAAAGAAATCAGAAGCTCATCATAGAAACTTGATAAAAATGTATACCTCCAAAAGTGCCCATTTTTCAAACTGAATAGAAAGATGAGTATGAGATTTTTAAAAAGTCATATTAGCCCCTTCAGTTCTGTGACACTTCATTCTTGCTCTCTTCAGGCAGTTTCATTCATCTTGAGACTGACTTCTGAACAGGAGGGGGTCAGATACAGCCTTCATTAACTTCTCCATTAGGGGACTCTCCTAAACTACATCAAGTCATCTGGCAGCAGCAACAGTAAATGAAAAAAGACATTACTAAATAGAAAGGGATCAGGAATGCCTCTGACCATAAATTTACAGCATATTTATTTCACAAGTTTAACCCCTTGATTCACATGACGTCCCTTTCATTTTGCTTTTGCCATCACTAAACGAGTTTATTCAGCATTTGGACAAACAGAATTTGGTTGTATTCTGAAGGGTAGGTTGGTTAGTATGGAGATTATGTGAACCCTGTGTTAATGTGTTTGACTGCTAACACTCATATGGATGTGAAGCCTGGTCAGCAGTGACAGAACTTTTTATAGTACAAGTTAAAATTACCTTTTCAGAAGAGCTGTAAGCACAGGCACAATGGATGGTGTATGAGAAAAAAAAAAAAAAAAGTGAAAGGAATGAAACATGAATTAGTGACTGAATAAAATGAAGTACAATGAGATGATATGGACATAAACATAGAATGCAAACTGATATGATGCCAGAGAATGTCTTTGAATGTGAGATTAAAGGAATGTTGGAAGATGCAAACTGTATGTCATATGGCAAAGAGGAGGAGTAGTATAAAGGTGAGCGAGAAGGAAGTGGAGGAGGAATGTTTGAGAAGGGGAGAGTAAACATAAACAATGTAGCTTGGAAGTGATTCTGTCATATTCATCTCTTGTCAGGAGGTTCCCAGGGAAGAGCAAGGCGTGAAAGATGACGATGACAATTAATGGCTGACAACTGATGATAACGATGACAAGACTTAAAACTGGTGAAGTTGGATACAGCCCTCATTTATCCCTTCAGTTCAAGAAAGAAAAAAGAAAACGGTAGCAGCAAGAGCAAATGGAAATTGATGTCCTCGTGCTGAGGGACTTAATGATCTCATGGTAAATTAAAAGAAAGGCTCACAGAAATACTCTCCATACTGAAACCAAAAGGGAGTACTGCAACAAGAGAAAAACGGCCTTTGACGTATAGGGACTCCAAGGCCAGGCAACCACAGTGCAGTATATTCAACCCCTCCAGTACACTTGAAATCCTTTATAAATATTTCTTAGTGTTTCCAGATGACTTTTGTACTGAAGGGGTTTATTAAGGCTTTAAGTATCCCCTACAGTTAGGAAGTCCCACTGGTGTTGAATAAAACTGTCAGGAAATACCAAGAATAATATACAAACTATGTCATAATGTTGAAGGAGTAATAAGTAGATGACCAGCCTTCCCCAGTGGTAGTATTACAGGACTGAAAAACTTAAACAAGGCAGCCACTGACTGGGACGACCTGACCATCAGACCATTAGGTGTTCATTTAAAGACAGTAAACTTCATGCCAATAATTCGTTCTTGCTAACTCCAGATGATTTTATTCAGTTTTAGAAAAGCATCGCACACTGAAGGGGTTAAAGAAAGCTATATTGAATTGCAACACTTCAGAAAGTCTGTAGACAGAATAAAACTAGATAATTTTATTTAGCAACGTTGGGTCTGGTTAGTACTTGGATGGGTGACCGCCTGGGAACACTAGATGCTGTTGGCATAACGTTCTCCCTACGTGTCAAGTGGGGTTGGTGGGGGATTAGTGCCCCTCCCTGTAAAACAATTAACTCTAAGCCCTCGGCCACCCCGTTTGGGATACATGGCGTCTGGCAATGAATGAAAAAAAATTATCTCATGTAGTGGAGGGTTAATGAAGGCTGTACCTAACCCCTCTAGTTCAAATACCTCAAACTCAATAAAACCAGATGATTTTACCCCGCATGACAGATGTCTTTGATGGTGGAAGTTTAATGATGGCGAAATCTAACCCTTAGTTCAAAATGTCTCTTTTTAAACAGAATAAAATTGTCTGAAGGTAAAAAAAAAAAAAAAGAGAGAGAGAGAGAGGTCTACGGTTGAAAGGATTAAAAAACTACCTGACTTTCCTTCTAAACATGTAAAGTGATATGAAAAATATTGCTTCATCAAAAAAGTAGCAATGATGGCCGATACAAAGACACTACAATGAACTATCAAATCTACACAAAAGGAGTACAAACTAATATTTTCCTAATAATGCCAATAATAAATCAAAGCTAAACCTTCATGGACACATAAGAGCTGCATTCTTGGGGGCATAGTAGGATTCTTAACACCTCTTCCTTAGCAATTTGTTTTGCATATTACACCTTAATGTCTCGTGTAATAGCATTTATACTAATCTAATACGAGATGGAGGAATGGAATACAGACATAGGAGGGAGGGGGAGAAGAGCTGGAGGAAGGGCAACCAAATGACAGAGGACAGAGCGATGCTGGGACTATCTGTTTGTAGTTAACTCATGGAATTAAAATGTCAGGCAATACATAAATAGTATGGATAGAGCTTGCATCAATAAAATAAAAGACAATGAGGTGTAGTGCATGGAATAAATCACGAAGAAAAAGGTGTTACAAAACCTCCCAAGCCACTCAGAATATGACCTTAAGTTAGTTTACTCTGGCTACCAACAGACAATTTTATTCAGCTCAGGAATTTCAGTGGTCAAAGGGTTTCAGGCATATCAATTAACCCCTCCAATCCAGTGACTTGCTTTTATACTTTCACGATCCCCAGATAACTTATGGGGAGAGGGATGCCAAGGAATATACGGAAACAGCGTGGAGAGGTATATGGGAGAGGGAGGATGTGAGTTAAAAGAGAGGGCAGCCAGATGGCAAAAGGATGTGGTGACAGAGGCAATTTGTTTGCAGCCACCCCTTATGGGATTATGGCATCTGGCGGTATATAGACTCATAGAGACAGACCTCTACTAACGAAAGAGTAACTGAATGTCTTATCTAACCCCTCTGGTTCTAAAGAATCATTTCTAAGCAGAATAAACTGATATGGTGACAGCTAAGCATAAAACGAAAAAAATACGACAATTGGACAAAAGAGATTAACTTTTAGACAGCTAGAAATTCCCACAGCTAAATAAAGTAGTCTGGATTTAGCTTGAGTAATATACCCAAATGCATCCATGGTGGTTATGGGTTAAACAGAGGATGGACCAAACCAAGTCTTGCTTCAGCACCACGAGAAAAACGGACTCTTCTCCTGGAATGACTGTGTGAATGTGTCGCTGAAAGAACGGAAGCGTGCCGTCGTACCAACACGACCCTTGGATCTGAAAATGGACAAATGCTAAGGAGAGTAATAATAATAATAATATAAAAAAAAACTTTTAACACCTGTCGATATGTAACTCTTTTCTCAAACATGGATGGCGTGAGGTTGGGTCCAGAGGGCAGAAAACAAAAAAATGAAAACTACTAACAGCATGCCACACTCTCAGTCACTCAAAATTAATGTCTCCAGAATCCTGAATCCATCTCACACATCATCCTGAGCTTTTTTCCCACTTATGGATGGGGTGAGGTGGGGCCCACAAAACATGAAAGGGAAACATGCAAGCGGGAGACCAATCATCACTACAAACGAATGCGGGCCCCTAGTGTCCTCTAATATGCTTCACTGATACGCTGATGGACTGATTTTACTTGCGTAATGACTTGTACACTACAAAAATCCCAACACCTCTTGCACCACGGATGTCACGTTTGGCTGGCATGCTGTAGCCAAGGAGTTAATGGCTTGAAAAATAACGTGTAGCCCACTGAACCAAGCATGGAGTTAATTTCCCTATTTTAATGTTTTCCTGCTTCTGTTAATCTATCCTAACCACCTTAATTTACATTTTCAGGGTTAGTAAGTTTTTTGGATAGTATTGATGTGAATTTTCAGTGACAACTTCCAGTAATTTTTTTTTTTTTTTTCTACTTATTACAAGCAGGCTTCTACCAGGTAAATAAATAAATCATCATCATCTATGATACCCTGCTTTCCCAAAAAACCTAACAATGCACAGCTGTTAAGTGGAAAACTTCTTTGGCATATCTTACATGAAGAGACTGCAGCAGGAAATCAAATACTTGAATGTGAAAAGGGGAAAATACTAGTTTACACTGTCCACTTTAACTTGGACTAATATTATACATCTCTCCATCTTCAAAGCTCAGCTGTAACAAGAGCAACATTAATAAATGCTAAAAGTTGTTTCATATTAGATGCTGATGAAACACCTTTTTATCAATTACAGCTGCTTATGGATAATTCATTATAAAGTTGTGTTGGAATAGCCCTTCCCCTCCCATCATGAACTAGAAGCACGTCTCACATTAAGTTGTTCTGCATGAAGCAGCATTTTGACTGAACACACCCTAGACTAGGCGAGGAATGATTGCATATACATCTATCTATATACCATTTAATCCTTTCCTGTCAGGAGCATGGCAGGGGTCTGGGACTAGGCCCCTTACTCCAGAATTTTAAGATAAGAGAATGACCAATAACTCATCTCAATGCCATTATACAAGCAATAAACCCTAACTACCATTGAAATGTAAACACTAATGAGCCACATCCAGCTGGAATACCTTACTTGCTAGACTTCCAGGTATCCATATGGTTTTAAGGTACCAGGTAACTAATTAACATGTATAAAACAATATTAGCTCTCTAAAGGTCAGGACAACACTGATAAGCAGTACGGGCATACCCTGCTACACAATCCGCAATACGATACCCCGCCATAACGATGTAAGAAAATTAACAACCTTCCCCACCTATTGATGGTCAGTCCCCGGTTATCTGATTCCCCCCCCCCCGTTCCTTTTTTAAACAATTTTGATGATATTTCAGAGTTAAATTTTGTGTTTAGGTTGATTTATGAACTGTTTTTTACACTTAGATTAATGTGTTTTAGTCATAGGTGGGGTGAACACTGTCATTTTGGGGTAAAGTTTACTAAGTAAGATTTTTTTCCAGACTTACTTTTGATGATTTTCAGATTATTTTTGGGTTTAGGTGGATTATGAACTGATTTCAGGCTTAGTTTAGCTTGTTTTAAAGCTATTCTGGGGTTTAGGAGAACTAGAAACTAGTTTTTGGATTCATTTGGGTGGGTTTTGGACTTGGTTGAGGGGGGTCTCCCAAGGCTCTCCAACGCATCCCTATACATTCTATGTTATAGTGTCCCCGATTAATGATACCCCAGCTCAATGATGGGTTTTCTCATAGCATCCCACCATTACAATTAGGATGGCCTGTACATGGACATGTACCTCTCAACAATAACAGCAGGCATCTGGACGAGCTGCACGGGACTCTTGCCATCCCTCAGTGCCTGGGTTAAGTTCAGTATCTGGCCTCGCATCACAGACATCTGACGTTCAAAGATGTGACGGTCAAAACCTTTATCTGTCTGTAGGCAAGAAGAAAAAACACAGAGTGTTATACATATCAAGGTGATAAAACAGTTTAACCAATCCCACTTTAGCTCCTTCAAAATGTAGAGGTAGGAGGCTAGGTTACTATACATCAGTCCAATAAATTTAAGGGTAGACGACCAACATACTTCTCTCGTTGGAATCACAAGATCAAAATGCATTCAGCCACCTATCTAGGATCATACCTACAACATCCATCCATCCATCCATCATCCAATCCTAACGTTGCCCCACTAGCAGCATTGAAGCCCGAGGCAAGGCAAGTTGGTCCTGACAGTAAGATTAGAGTGAAAACCTACAACAAATTTACTATACATTTCATCTGTCCATACCCAACAACAGAAAAACACTCAGCAAATCAATGAACTGTGAGAACTTGCTGTAAATTTCTTCCTACCTGAAAAAGATTATACATATCATCACAGAGTTCTTGGACAAAATTCATGTCAGAGAGCAGAGGCAGAACGAGGTCCCTGGTCTCCGTACTGAAGGGTGTCTTGGCCCAGGGTAACCAAGCCCAGTGGTAAGGGTAAGCGCGCCACGAGTCGGGGTGCTTGAACGGGAATGCCAAACCATTGTCGATGGCCGCTACTCTCACCTCCGGGGGCTTTACCAGTGACCAGTCCTGAGAAATAGAGATGTTAATGTATTAGGGTTTATTTTCTGTTAATATCTAGAGTTCATTATTAACATTATCTGTCTTTGGGTGTATTGTCACCATCATCACTGCCACTGTATCACTGTCTTCCTCCTCCTCCTCCAATCATCATCAGTGTTAGGATTCACTATTATTGTCATGCTTCTCCCTCTCTCTCTCTAACCAGCCCCACCTCTCCACCCTCGCCATCATCTGCCAGTTCAGGTTTGTCGTATTTGATGAGCCAGTTGTCGTTGCCTCGGTCAGTGTTGCGGATGATGTAGTCGAGGATTACCAGACGTTCAAACTGGAGCTGAAACTGCCGTCCAGTGGTTTCCCCAAGTGGTTCCGCTTCAAATCTCCGCAGCCAGTAGTCTGCATCCTTGTAGCCCTGGGAGAAAACGGCAGATATACTCTTTTCACATTACTTGACCAACAACTGCCTTATAATTTAATGTTCAGCTGTAACATTAAAAAAAAAAAGAAAAACAAAATTACCACCTAAAGATGGCGTGAAGCAGAATCCTGAAAAAAAAGGCTTACGAAAATATGAAACTGAGGAAGTGAATCATCAGTAACATATCCAGTTAAATGGGTCACACAATCATCCACATGGTCATTCAACGCCCTGAGTCCTAGCTCCTCCTCACTCTAACTCATATATTGCAAATTTAAAAAAAACTTGGGTCTGATATCATCGCTGCTGAATATGATCTTTGAGCCACGTGTGCTTATACAGTAAAGCCAAAGAGAAAAAAATTATATTGGTAAGGTTGTGAAGGGGTAAATATGAGTATAGGCCATAAGGAAGTGACAGGAGGTGTAGTAAGCCTCAAAGATATAAAAAATAAGTGAGACTGACTAGGAGAGTATATGAGTGAGGTGGAGGAGGGGAGAGGGTGGGGGAGGCCGAGGATGAGATGGTGGGATCGAGTGGAGAGGTATATGAGAGTCGGGGGTGTAGGCTGGGAGCAGGGCAGTGAAATGCCGGGGGACAGGGCAACATGGAGGCGATTTGTTTTTGGACATCTCTAACGGGATTAAGGCATCTGACAATAGATACACAGAATATGTAAGTGCAGTACAGAAGTTAAGAAAGCTATGGAATTGAAAAGGGATAAAAGCAGATGGCTAAATATGTAAAGAAAAGGGTATTAAAAAAGTGTGACACACCTTTTCTGGCTTGGGAGTTGACAGAATGACTCCAGCTGACAGATATATGGTATGTAAAGTGGAGAGAGAGAGAGAGAAAAAAAAAAGGGGGGGGGGGAGGAAGGGGGGAGGAGGCAGCTGATGGTCCTGCTTCTTTGGCCGAGCAACAATTCTAAAAGCTTGAATGATGCTTGAATGACTGTGTGTTGGCAACCCATCCGACATCCTCCCACTTATTTGCCTTCTCCATTTGTTTGTTTCCTACATCCTTCCTCACCCTATCTTTCAGGTGAGAATTAGGTATGGACTGAGGATGATACGTTGTTATCACCATCATCATCATCATCGTCCATACCTCTTCTCCCACCTTATGATGGAAAAAGACAACAACAATATAAGAATAAGAAATAACCAAAAGTCTGCCCCTTAACTGAAAGGGCAACTCCCTCATTCTCACACCATTCATGGCCCCAGTCATGACTCCACCTCACTGGCATGAATAAATTATAGGGAAAAAAGTTACATGGTACATTATAAAAAATAGTTACAGTAGTTTTTTTTTTTTTTTTTTTAACCTCTTGCCATCTTACCTCTACAAATACTTGAAAAGATCCTACTTTAGGAGGGAGTCCAATCCTGTGAAAATGTCGCCCCACCTTTGGGAACCTCTCAGACACCATCTTCTTGGCACGCGATTTTTCTCTGTCTATTCGCGTGTAATTGAAAGTTTCACTAGCTAACTTCACTACCTGAAAAGCAATAGAGAAAACAGTAATATTACAGGGGCTCTGTCAAATTCCATACAAAACTCATACATTATAGAAGAAATTATTTACCTTTAGTACACTCCAAATAATTAATCAAAGACTAATAAATGAACAAAAAATATCCTGCTTATGAAACTAACAGGCAGAACAATAGTAGCATGCAGCCATTATCTGATATCTCACTATCTGATATAGCTACCCCCAAATCTTACAAAATAAAATTTCAGCAGATTCATTTTTCTCACATATGTATTTACAAAATCAGCCATCCTCACACAAAAGTACTTGCCATATTCTAAATTAGGAATTATATTTTTGCTAAATTTTCCTGTACCGTATTCTTTGTTCTTTTAACTGCAGTGCAGTGACCACTTCAGTTTTGACACATTCAATACAGTGGTCAACATATTATTATAAATACCCATTATTATCATCATCATTACCACAATTTTATTCAGCTCAGGAGAAACTTTTCAAACTGGAGGGCTTAGATACAGACTTCATTTCTTAACAACATTACCAAGGTCCCATCTTAAGCAGCTAAATCATTTGGTGACATAAAAATAACCATGTGCCATCGCAATGAAGGGGAAGAGATGTTATGAAGTCTCCAAAGCCACTCAGAATGCAACCCAGTGACTCAGAAACTTACCCTAGTCTTAGGAACTACATTGAGCTGGAGTTTCTGGTCTACAAGGGAGGCCCCTGCTTCAGAGAGGTAACCCTGGTTGGGCACAAGGCAGGACCGGCCAAAGCAGCACGGGCAGCAGACTTTATGTAGCCATTTGGTCCACTTGGGGTTTAGCCGCCCATATGGCTCCTCGTCCTTTGGTTTGAATACTGCCACCACTTGCTACAGGAAAAATTAAATAAACAGGTGGCTACACAAATAAATAAAGAGTCCAGAACTTTTTACAATCTCTGGCTCCTATGTACATGGATAAAAACAGTAAAGTATACCAGTACACATTGTAGTTTCACTGATTCTAACACTCTACCATTATTACTACCTTACATCCCTCAATAATTATTACCTTACACTCGCATCTTTTGTGAACTACTATCATGTACCGGTACTGCAAAGATGTGGAGTAAGGATGTTTGTTGTTAGCTGGGTAGAAAGGTGAACGCTTAGATGGTATATATGTTCATATGAAGACTCTGGATACAGTATACAAGTCTTTGCTCTGTCACTTCATTCTACATACTCTTCTGATATGGTATGGTATTATTCCCACAGCAAACTACAGAAATATTACCTATTAAAGTTCCATTGCTATAGCTATCTATCTATCTATCTATTGCCAGACACCTCAATCCCGTTCGGGGTGGCCACAAACAAATCGCCTCCACGTCGCCCTGTTCCCCACCATTTCACTGCCCCGCTCCCAACTCCTGGCAAATTTACCATATCTCCAACTTGATTGCTAAGTTGTAATAACAGGTCAATGCTACAATTTGATGTTCATCGAAAGAAGTGCCATAGAATGGTAGTACAATGGTACTATAGTCTTTTTCTGCCACCTAGCTTCTTGAAATAAGATGCAAAAGGACGAAAATCTAGTTTCAGATGAAAGAGGTATACTGAACCAATAAAACACTTCTGCTAGTTTTCCTTAATTTACAGTATCAATTGTATGGAAAAAGGTGACAGTTTGGAACAAATATCTGACTTACAATGAGGGATCCCTTTACAAGATAAGATTAAGAATAAGGAAATATGTTGATAGCCTGGTAGACAATTGTACACTTACATGATGTGATAATATGGAGAAAAAGGATGAGATACAGTGATTAAGCAGATACAAGAGATTGGTGGTCTGAGGAAGTATGGTAGGTCAAGAAGGTGGAAGGATATGGTAAATGAATGTGTGAGTGAGTGAGGTTTGTGTGGTATAGAAGCTGATGAAACTTGTAAAATGACAGAATTAAGATGACTGGATTTGTACAAGCAGCACAAGACAAGGGTGTCACACCTGGTTTTAACTTGACAGCAGAGCTAATGCAAGTATGTTCTGATTACATGTAGCAGTATTGTTTGACCATGTGGAGAGAATGGAAAAGGATACTGACAAGGATAGTGTGAGTGAAGTGGAAAGGAAGAGGGAAGGGGAAGACAGAGGATAAAATACAGGAATGTGGTGGAGAGGTATACGTGTGAGTGTGGTGCAAGTTCGAAAGATGGCAGCCTGATGGCAGTGGACAGGCCAACATGAAGGCAATTGGTTTGTGGCCTGCCCTTCTGGGATTAAGGCATCTGACAACAAACATAGATAAATAGTTATATAGACAGACATTTAGACTAATATATTATTCTTGAAAATATACTGTTTATCTACAGGTTACAAAACTCTCATCCTTACCGCATTACTATTTTTAACAAAGTAGCTTCCACTGGATCCTTGGTATATTCTCTCAGGGTAGATGCCACTCTCTATGGAAGTCTCAGCTTGTCTAACCAGATCTGTGAAGTGTGGGTCATCTGAAAAGAAAAGTATATACCGTATTAAAAACTGCAAAACTGTATGGTATTAGCTGAAAACTTTCCAAACCAGGTTTTAAGTTAATATCTATCTATCTATCTATAGCCCGACACCCTAATCCCGAAAAGGGTGGCTGCAGACAAAACGCCTCCAAGTCGCTCTGTCACCCACCATTTGACTACCCTCCCCCCAACTCACCCCCCCCCTCCCTCATATACCTCTCAACTCCATCCCTCCACCTCAACCTCAGTCTACCCCTCCCTCTCCCTTCCTCCACCTCACCTACATACACCCTCTTAGTCAGTCTTTCATTCTCCATTCTCTCCACATGTCCAAACCACCTCAGTGGTTCATGAAATACTATTAAAAAAAATAATAATAATAATAATAATTACTATTACTATTATTATAAATCATTCTGTCTATAAAGCATAAAAAGGTACTTGTCTAAAGGTACTTGTCTACTTTTTTCATTTACTGTACAGTACCTACAAGTATTTGAGTTTTCTGCAAAATGAAACTATAGAAGATTACCTGCATTAAGGCCACTGTATACAATATTTCTGGTAAACTGCTCATTGCATAATTAAAAATTTCAATGCTATCTATAAATCTCATTTACTACCAAACTTTCCTGATGGGGTATGCCATCAGAACATGCATCTGTCTCAAGGATGCCAAAAGTCCCTACCCTGTCTAACACCTTGGGAGAGGTGTAGCACCTGTTTGACCATCAAAAATAGTATGTGAATGGTTACCACCGTTCCAGGAGGTGCTACCATGCAAGTGACGTGGATTCAAGGCCTGACATCAGATGTACAAAGTTTCTCCGAGCAGAAAGTTCTCCTTCACCCGAGCGTGCATATGCAAACAGTTTGTGCAAGTGCAGTAACTGCTGCCAGTGCATTGGTACATACAATAAAATTCTCCTACAGGCAACCTAATGATCAGGAAAAAGCTAAACTAACCTAACCTAGTTTTTCCTAACTGGAGGCTTTACCCCCCCACAATCCCCATTCTGATTTTAACCACCTAAGAGAACTTTCTGCACAGAACTTCGTGCATATATCATCGGCACCTAACCTTAAAAACACTTCCAGGCAGGGTACTCAACCATATTAACCAAGCAGTCAAAGTCCAGGCTGAGATTACTTATACATATCTCCTATACACAGCTCATCCTCTCGGTAGCATTCTCCTTTTCCCTGCATCTCACCATGTGGAAGGACCCTGTTTCAATTCTGGGGATGTGCTGGCTGCCACAGGAAGGCAGCTTCTTGCCTAGCCTATGTTCAATGGGTCTGCTCAGCCAGGGAGAGTAGGGTAGAGCAACAACTACTTTCCTTACTGAAAGCCATACCAGCTGTATAAAATGGTTGTGATATTTCATACTGCTTCTCTGACTTACAATGGAGACTGTAACATATAAACAAAACTTGAGGGACTGATCAATCTGATTCTGAAACTGACAAACAAAAGTATCTTCTAATCAAAAGAACAGGGATGCTAGCATTTTTTTGCTACCATGGTCTTTGCCTGCCTCATGCACCCTTTAAACAGTATTGTTATGAAAATTTGTTAAGTAGGGCATTTTGCAATTATGGTATCTGGCTATAATTATAAGTTATTCTTTCACTGTTTGGACTCTACCTTGCCCATCCTTAGGTGGGGTGAGGTTGGTCATGATTAGGCGTGTGAAATTTTGCATTTCCATTTCCCACTACAGGAACTTATCCAATTGGAAGAATTATACCCACGTAAAGTTTGTCTTCGCTATTGGGAATTTCTGTAAGTTACTGAAATTTTGTTTACTGTGAAGGCTAAGTTATTGCACCTGGCCAATGGTTGAAATCGTCAGCCTCGTGTCTAGCGCCTAGGAGGGGCTGGCTCTCCCTGTTGCTCCTGGGTGAGCCCATGCTCGTGTGTGTGCCTGGTCCAAAGGTTACGTCGGGCAATAACGCCGTGGCAGAATCCTCAGAGGCCTCAGACGCAGTAGACAAGGAGCGAATTCTGTCGTCCACTACTGCGGCAGCTGTCTCGGCCGCGACTGGGCTTATTTCTTCGGTATCTGACGTCATTTAGCACATTTATCCCACTTTACTTATGTCCTTCCTCCCACTAGCAAGGATTATTCCATGAGAGTTAATTCATAGTTTACACTGAGTCAGCTGACGCGCCACCAAAACATTGTACCCTCAGTCGCCATGATACTCTGCTGTTTACGTCACTCAAGTTCAGGGTTACCAATTGAGCTGTCACATGAGAGGTCGCTAATGAGCATTGATGAGCAAGAAAAACCTTTAAATCCATGGAAATAATATTAAGAGCTCTTCAATATCATTAAAATATGGATGAAATCGATGATGGCTGTCACAACTAAGCGCACTGAATCAAAAACGCTAAATTGGCATATTTGGTTATCAATTAAAAATTCGCCAATATTCTTTTCAGTTAAGGCTAGAACATCGTTCACTGCAGAAAAGCTCCAAAAAGTGGCCAGAAGAGTTTATAATTCTCCAGAATACCTTCGAACCTTTATAAATAACACTAAGCTAGCTCTACCAGACGCTAAATACAAGAAAGTCTAAAACGTCGCAAGAAACTCGCTAAAACTTTATAGAAAACTCAAGAATACAATCAATCAATCAATAAATATCAAAAAGTTTCTAGGTGGTATATGACAAAAATTGTGGTTAACTGGAAGTAAACATTAAATCTAGCAGAGAAAAACGCTAAGCTGATAATCCTGCTTCATATCGAAACAAGAGACGAAAGCTCGGGCGAACACCATTTCATTATATTAAATACTGTTAGCTTCCACTTGCGTACTTTTTCTTTTCTTGACTCTCAATTTTGCCTCATCCTATCCTTAGGTGGGAAAAGGGGTCAGGGAGGAGATGATGTGTTAGTTATCAAGCGCCGTTTCCTAAGTGACTATTTTGCGTATTACACTTTGATATTCTCTAGTTATTCAGACTGTTTTTAACATCGACTTGCTTAAGAGAAAATACAATAGCATATCACACCGTAAGCAGAAATATACAGGGCTCTTATTACAGCACCCGGAAAATATTACTCAAGATATATCAATGCAAATTTACTGTAGGTTTATCATCAAACTGCACATATAATATTGCAAAAAGTCTCCCGCTCTGAAACACTAGCTGGCATGAATAATGATAGGATGGCTACTCTTCAACAAAAGGAATGAGGCGTGACCAGGCTGGGCGCTTGTCATACTCACACGATCAAAGAGGGATCATGTGATAGTGATGTAACGTTAGGGTTATGGGCCGATAACTTGCCTGGGAGACCGTAGCACCTTTTCCTCAGCTATTTACTTTGCCTGTTTACACTTTAATATTCTCTAGTATGATGCTAAACAGTCGTTATTAAAATGATATGAAATTCAGTTTATGAGTCACGAATGCGTCTCCTTGGTTTCTAGTCAAATGAACCCTCTATTCTGGCTAACACTACAATGCAAAAAGCTTTTCATAACCATAATATAATTTGAGAAAAAAAAATCGTCCCATCGTGGTCATGAGGAAATACCATAGTGATTGAGAGAGAGAGAGAGAGAGAGAGAGAGTGTGAGCCTTTTTCCATGTCCATCCTATAAAAAAAAAATAACGACCGTCATTTAATCATGTTCGCTTATGCATTTCAATCCCACAAACTTATTATCAAACCTCCCTCGTGAGTTTATTTTTTATTCATTTTTTTTTTTTTTTCAGGAAGAAAAAAGATATAGGAAGATTCTGCTCATCCTCTTCCTGACTGTTCTTGCAATTAAAAAACAAAAAAATCACAGTACAAGAATGAATAGCACATTTACAGTCATCACGTAATATATTTTTTTCCCCATGATGAACAAGAAAACTTGGAAAATTCTTCTTACAGTACTATTTTCTTTCCCTTCCTAAACAAACAAATCAATTACCTAACACCTCTTCCTTAGCGATTTATTTTTTGGATATACTCTGGTTACTATCATTCTTTGGGTTATGAGTACGGCGATACTGGAAGGATTTACGTAACGGAAGGAGACAGTAAGGTGTAATAAACAAAATAAACCGCTTAAGAAAAAATGTTAGGGAGCATCCTTAACCGATGAGAACTCGGGCCATGGGAAGTTTCTGTGATAATAAGCAAAATAAATCGCTTGGAGACAGGTGTTTGGGAGCTTCCATAACCGAAGAGAATGCGGGCTACGGTAATTTTTTGTGGCGATTAGCAAAATAAATCGCTTAGGGAGAGGTGTTAGGGATCTCCCATAACCTACAAGAATGAGGGCCATGGTTTTTCTGTGCCCTACCTTCCTTGTTTTCCCTACACAATCATCGTTACATCAAGGTCCCTAAATTCGTTCCGTGTAGTGGTGATTCATCCTTGACTCAGCGGATCACTTTCACTTCTCCTCACTTTCCGGGGAACTTTCGGGCCTCCGTAACACCTCTTCCTTAGCGATTTATTCTGCACATTGATTTCTGGGTAATTTCGGTAATTTTAGCAAAGTGTATAATATAGTCCCTTGGCTCCTTGTTTGCCGTATCTCTATGGGCACGGGTTCGATTCCCGGCTGGGGCAGGGAGCAGTTTAAAGGATTTGAATTTCGCTTAATTATACTTACCTACCATACAGAGAGAGAGAGAGAGAGAGAGAGAGAGAGAGGGAGGGAGGGAGGGAGAGAGAGAGAGAGAGAGAGAGAGAGAGAGAGAGAAAATGACACAGTATCGAAAAAGTGGAGCTACAATAATCTGGGAATATGTAGTAAAAATACCTCTGATAATACCACTACACCAGTCCTGGATGAAAAAGCCCTAGCATGTATTCAGTATGGACGGTGGGTGTTAGCGCCGAAGTGGTGACATGTGGAGGTGTGTGGCACGTAGGAGGAATGACAGACCTCAGGAAACGGGACATTTAAGTCTATGTTCAGAATCGGACACATGAAAAATGACTACTAACATCCTATCCATGTAAAGTCTTCGTGTCTGGCACCCTATTCTAGTGTTAATCTAAAGTTACAGCCAAATATTCAAGACAGATGATACGCCAAGATAAAGTGAACAGAGTAGAGAAAAAAAATAAATATAAGAACAGCATTAAAGATATAAATAGAGATGAGTGACTGAAAGATTTATTTTTATCGAAGTTTACAAAATACTCTCTCTTTTTTCTACAGTCATTTCATCTTAACTTGGCCCAGGTTTTCGTCCTTTTGCAGGTTATTTTGCGTAGATCAGCGGCAGAATAAGATTATACTAAGGCGATATATTCCTTACACAGCACTTCCTCGTGACTAGCTTCATATTCTAGCGTTAATCTCTTGCAACTCTGTATACAAGATGGCGAGATGGTCATTTTTGGCCAAGTTAGAGGAAAAGGGGTATAGTGTGTGTGTGTGTGTGTGTGTGTGTGTGTGTGTGTGTGTGTGTGTGTGTGTGTGTGTAATAATTAGGTCAGTCCATCAATTAATAAAAAAAAAAAACTTACATTCCAATTTTCTTTATCAGTACTTGCATTAACATCAATATTCACGATTAATGATGCTATACTCCTTTTACATTAACTTGACCCAGACTTTCGTAATTTTGGAGCTTATTTCACACAGCTCAGTGGCAGGAAAAGAAAATACTAAGGCTCTACATCCCTCCACAGCACTTATTCGTGACTAGCATCCTAGTTTAGTGCCAATCTATTGCTACAACTCAGCAGTCATGATGGAGAGATGGTAGTTTTTGGCCATGTTAGAGTAAAAAGGGTGTGGAACCAACACACACACCCACACCCACACCCACACACACACACACACACACACACCAAATGACATCGTGTAGTGAAGAAAATAACACACACACACACACACACACACACACACACACACACACACACACACACACACGACATCCTTATAGTGAAGAGAATAATACCAGGTTTATGTGAGTCGTTCTGGCTATCTTCCGTTTATCAGATAAGTTCTTGGATTAAGTTTATAGCGCTTGAGAGAGAGAGAGAGAGAGAGAGAGAGAGAGAGAGAGAGAGAGAGAGAGAGAGAGAGAGAAAGAGAGAGAGAGAGAGAGAGAGAGAGAGAGAAAGAGAGAGAGAGAGAGAGAGAGAGAGAGAGAGAGAGAGAGAGAGAGAGAGAGAGACGCCTTCACGTGGTGGCACTGATATAACTGGGTAGCTCCACTGCCTGATTATACAAACTTCTCTATTCTCTCCCTATCCCCCAAAGAGGTGATCAATTTAAGCCTTCAGTCCACAGGGATCACGTTTCAAATGAACCTGGAGCTACAAACACCGTACTACATTAGTTTTCTTATTAAGTTTTAGTGCTAGAGGAACGCCTTCATGTGGTGGCATCAATGTTACGAGGCGGGAATGCTGACCGGTTATACAAACGTCCCTCAACTCCCTCCCTATCCCCCAAAAGGAGAACGGTGGCCTACAGAAGGGTAACTAGGGCCATAACTAGCCTTGATGATGCCTACGTAGCCCCAGACAACCCAAGAGAGCCCTATATAGTCCTAGATAGCCCAAAATAACCCTAAATAGCCATAGATAGCATGGCTGAATTTAGCGACTCCCTCCCTTTACGGCCTGACTTCCACAGACTTATCATTCTTCCCATTTTTTTCCCCTAATTTAACCTATCCTAACTTAACCTAATAGATTAACATAACAAACTAACCTAACCTGATACTAAATAAACCTAACCTAACGTAGCCTTGCCTGGATCAGAAAAAGTTGAAAAAGTGTACGCCAAGCGGAAATCAGCAGCCGGGTATGCCAATGGAAGATGTCACGTAAGTTAGACTATTTATGTGTGATGGTAATAATGACGTACACATCAAAGCAGAGGAGGAAGGAAGTGTGGAGGGGGGGGGGGGATGAGGAATATGAAAGGCAATATGATGGAGGTAAAGGTATGAGAAGGAAAAATGCTCTGTTGATTGGGGCGGGAGAAGAAACGGCTATGGATGACATGATGAAACGCAAAAACAGTGAGAATTTTGGTTACCATGCTACACATAAGTAAGATTTTGTGTGATCGTGCTACACGGAAATACAAAGACTCTAAAAATATTCTCCAAACATCTGTGAAGTGTTCGGCATGGTACGACTCGATCTCTAGCAATTACGGGCCATAAAGAACAGATAAGTGGGTGCAAATAACTACAGATTCGTGAGTTTTTGACACGTGGCCGACACGGGGAAGAAGGAGGGTGAATCATCAAGTAGTTAAAACCATCAAGTAATTTCTGGTTAATGAAGAAGTTAATGAGGGTAATTAGGGAAGCCTCTGCCTTAGGGGTGGCCACGAATAGATCCCCTCCATTAATCCTGCCCAGGGAAAGACACAATGGTAAAATAGAGACTGACAAGGAGAGTTCATGTGAGATGGAGACTGCCCGATGAGAGACTGACATGGAGTTTTTGTGAGGTGGAGGTATGATCGAAGGTAATATATTATGTGGGTGACGTGGAGATGACTCAAGGGTACAGAATGAGAGACTGACTAGGAGAGTTTACGTGAGGTGGAGAGACAATCGGAGGGTAAAATACAGAATGAAAGACTGACTACGAGTGTGAGTATCGTGGAGGGGAAGATGGGGAGAGGGAGACCAAGGATGAGATGTAGGGATGGACTGGTGATACAAAGGATAGGAGGTGTGAGCTGGAAGAAGGGCACCCAAATGACGGAGGACAGGGAGACATGGAGATGAGTTTGTGGCCTCCCCTTGCAGGATTAATGCGTCTGGCAATAGATAGACAGACAGACAGATAGACAGATAGATAAATATAGATAGACAATAGTTACCTTTCTTACTATCGCCTACGTAGAGCCAACTGCGGGAGTTAGTGAAGGTTAAAATCTTGCCAACTTCAATTCGGTAAGTTAATAAATATCTTTAACCTAATTAATACTCCAGGTAGCCTAATTTCAATCACACCTCTGGTAGTGAAGGTGTTAATTAAGGCTATACCTGACTCCTCCAGTGTGAAAAGTCTCCAGGTATGAAATCCTGGGAGGAAAGCAAGAACAAAATCGACTGAACAAGAAAAATAGTCACCTTTCGTGTTATTACTTGTGCTCAGGTAGCGGAGTAGCGGTTTGAAAGCGGGAGGGAAAGCCTGACATTACCGCTACTTTCTATCTAAACTAATAACAAACACCCAAAAAGCATCACAGTGGAAAACCAAAAGCATACACATACACCCAATAACATATACAAATGCTCCAGTGTATTTAGATATGAGTATTGATGTGAAAATGCAAAAATCGATGAAGGCAAAGGACGTGAATTACAAAACACGACCTCTGGCAACTCCCACTCTCTCTGCCTCCTCACGTGCCAAATGTGTGAGTGTCTGCATCTCGCCTTATAAAACGCCGGTGTGTGTTCGTAATCTTGTTCAACGGGGTATCCTGCTCTGCATATGCACATTTCGGTGAGTTAACCCTTCAGTCTGTCTGCTATGGGATCGGTGTAGCGCTAAGGAGAGGATTGGCGAGGGGAAGACCGTAGTGTTGTGATTTCAGGGTCAATGTTTCTGTCTATGGTTGTCTAAAATTTAATTGTTATATAGCTTCTCTGTTTTCGTGGAGGGAGGATATGAAGAGGGGAACGCCGCGTCGTTAACGGGTCAATGTCGTGTCTCCAGTCTGTGCTTATCCTCAAATTCAGTCAATAGTTACGGATTTCCCAGTGAGGTATATATAATGCATCAAACAATATTGGACATCCTGACTATATGTAACTATAAATACTTCAATCAGTCTATATTTGCTGAAGGTGTGTGGCAAGATACCCCTTCCCCATTTTTTTATTATATTTTTGCAACAATACATATTTCTATCGTGTTTATGCAGTATATGTAAACATCTGATATTGGAATGTTTATAGCTGTGAAAATATAGAGTACTAAAGGTGGTGATGGGGCTTGCCACATACTTCCAAATTCCTCTTCCCCAAACCATAAACATGTTACGTATTTCTTGTCATGGTGGTAGGTGGTGGCAACCTTCATCCACACACCTGACGAAGTGCTGCGTACGCCTTCCTTCACCTTTATCACTTTTTTTATATCTTCCCTCCTGTCTTCCTATTTCTCCCATCTTTCCTGTCACTTTTTATTACTCTTCATTCCTTTCCAGGTGGCTTTACACTGCGTGACAAGCCTAATGGTTTCCTGTAAGCTAGGAAACCATTTACAACGCTGGGTGGTAACCATATAACCAACCCACACGTGTTCCCTACGTGTCAACAAGCAGGTTGGCGGGTTAGTGCCCCTCCTCGTAAAACCACTAACAAAAACAAACGGCCACCCCTTATGGGATTATGGCGTCTAGCTAGAGATAACAGCAAGATTTCCTGTCACGTGAAAACACCGTAATTCTTTCTTTCTTTTTTTTTTTTAAACCTATATGCAGTTACCTTTCCCTATAATTTGTATTTTTCCCTTTTTTTTTTTTTTTTTTTTTTGCCTTCAGTGTCTGAAGCACCCCTTCTTCACAGTATTTCAAATGTCCACTAATATTTTAAATGTCCACTTATATTTAATGTCCACTAATAAAATGTCCACTTATATTAAATGTCCACATATTAAATGATCACTTATAAAATGTAGTTATATTAAATGTCCACTGATAAAATGTCCACTTATTTTAAATGTCCACTTATAAAATATCCACTTACAAATGAAGTTAAGATGATGCAGTAGTCTTTAAAGTACGACCGAATGAGCCGCTATCCTTAATTTGAAATCATATCAGTACCAACGAAATCGCACTCCAGTTTCTACATGTAAACTTGGCCTAGATTTTCGCCCTCTTGTAGCTTATGTTACGCGGACAGCGGCAGAAAAAGACAATGCTACTCCACTAATGCTTGTCACGGCGCTTCTTCATGACTAGTACATATTCCAATGCTATTCGATTGTAATAACACAGCAATCAAGCTAGAGAGATGGTAAATTTAAGCCAGGTTAGCGCAGAAAGAGTATAGCAATAATCAGCGAAATCAGACAGTTTGAAATTTATTAATGAACTGAAATGTTTTCTGTTGTAAATGAATACGGTATATAATAACTACGAGTATATAGCAAAAGGTGGTAATGAGTCTTGACACACACCTTCAACAAACAGCTACATACTTAACCTCTTTCTTAAAACTAATCCTTCTGGTTATTCTTACAACTAATCCTTCTGCTTACTCCAGTAATCTTTTCTCTCCGTTCGACTCCTCCAATCACAACCTTATCTTAACCTGTCCTGTCACTCCAGTAAGGCCTGAGGACCCTCCCAGGAAGCGTCGGCTGTGGCAATTTGGAGCTGCTGACTGGGAGGCCCTCAGGCAGTACCGGTACTCCTTTGAGTTTCCCTAAAATGATTATTGCATCCATGGCCCAGTTATCTGAGAGCGCACCGAGCATTACAGACATAATTTTCTCGGGCATGTCGACTTGTAACTTTCCCTCTTGCTGGAAGTTTACTCTCATTCAGCCTGTCTCGAAGACGGGTGACAATTCCCAGCCCTCCAGCTATCGCCCAATTGCTTCAACATCCTGTTTCTAAAGTTTTTGAATCTATTCTGAAAAAAAAAAAAAAAAAAAAATCACAACCATTCCGATCATCAGTGTGGGTTCACCCAGGGACGCTCCACTGGCAATCTTCTCATATTCCTTTCAGACTCCTGGTCATCCTTCTTTAGGGATTTTGGCGAAAGCTTTGCCACTGCATTTGACATCTCAAAGGCTTTCGATCGAGTCTGGCATAAATCTTTAATGTCCAAACTGCCCTCCTACAGTTTCTATCCTGTCTATGCCTTTATCGCCAGCTTCTTTTCTGCTCGTTCTGTAGCTGCTGTTGCAGACTGCCACTGTTCTTCTCCTAGATCTATCAGTAATGGTGTTCCTCAGGGCTCTGTCCTATCACCAACTCTCTTTCTTTATTCATCAATGACCTTCTAAGCTGTACATCTAACCCTATCCACTCATACGCTGAGGATTCCACCCTTCACCTTTCCATTCGGTATCCGCAGCGTCCATCTCAGCAGTTACTTCAACAAACAGAGGATTAGGCTATGGCACACCTATTATCTGACTTGGCTTATATTTCTGATTGGGGTAAAAGTGATCTTTTGTTTTTAATGCATCAAAAACTCAGTTCTTACATCTTTCGGCCCGTCTAAATCATCCTCAGGAGTATCCTTTAATTTTCAGCAATATCCAAATAATCCTGCATCATCTTTGAACATACCTGAGGCTTCATTCTCCCGGGATTTATCTTGGAAAGGTCATTTTACCTCCCGTAAAATCTGTTTCCAAGAGATTAATTGCGCTAAGCCGACCCCGTGTCTTCTTGACCCCTGCACAGTTGTTGACTTTATACAGGGGTTTTATTCGCCCCTGTGCAGAGTACAACACTCACGTGCCAAGAAGCTCCCACATAAAGCTCTTTTCAACAAGGTGGAGTCAAAGGCATCTCGTGTCATTAACTTTCCCCCTCTTACTGGCTCCCTTCAACCTCTTGGCAGAACTGTTGCACCTTTATCTCTTTTCTATCGCTACAACAAGCGACTGGCCCTCCTCTGAACTGTCTGCTTGCATCCCTCCACCACTATGGCGGGCACACAGCACGCGTCTGGCAACAAACTTTCATCCTTTTCTGTCCAGGTCTCTAATGCAAAAGTTTACTGTTATTCCCAGTCCTTCATGTATGCAACAGGTCAACTCTGGAACTGCCTTCCTCTGTCTGTATTTCTTACTGCCTATGACCTCTAGTCTTTAAAAGGCAGTGTGTCCAGGCATCTCCATACGAACGGACCTTGAATTTAGCTTTCTGTTATATTGTTTTTACTCTTTCTTGGAGGGAACGATTGTTGTGGGCCTCTGACAGTTGGTTCCTTCTTCCTTGTACAAAAAAAAAAAAATAAATAAATAAAATACAACAAAAGGAGGTGGTGATTCTTGCCAAACACTCCCTTCAGCAAAGACAGAAATACCGACAAACGTAATTAATACGGTACAGCTTTACTGAGAATATAATTAACACGCTATTTAACAATAAGTAATTTTTGGATACGTGCAATCATACGGGTAATGAATATATATACGGCTGTCTAGAATCTTGGTGCAAATTCAGGATATTCACGAAGCATATCATTTTTTCATTAATTAACCACGAAATTTCATCAGTCAGCGTACTATGTTATGGATTCCTGTATTTAGGGAAAAAAAAAAAGGGGGGGGGACAGTTCTATAATATAATGTGATTATGTTTGTGATGATGGCGCCCTCAAAACTCCTAATCTGTGTGGGACTCGAATCCACCTCAGCACTGCAGGTCTAAAAGATGTGGGAACGTAAGAGAGAGAGTGAGAGAGAGAGAGAGAGAATTACCTGACAATTCAACCTGTCGTTTATACAGATACATTAATATTCATAACCAAGTCTCACTCTCATAATAAGCTTTTAAAAAATCCATCTCTTTGACCATAAGTTTACCTGAGTATTAAGACATTGATATATTAAAAAAAAAAAAAAAAAGTAATTTCTCTCTCTATACATATTTTTTAGTACAATATGACTTTCTGCCCATCAATGAAGTTGCAAGAGATGACATGAATAGTTTAATTACATGTACACGTAACTGCTGTACTAATTACGTTTCTCAGTACATATTTTATCTGTATTTTGGTGTAACAGAAATAGCCACTGACGAATTCACTTAGGCTACTTAATTCAGCTACTCAAGGCACGGTAAGAATAGGCACCAGAAAGAATTTGCGAGAAGGTGAAAGAGACCGGAGTGAAAAGGAGGTGAAGGTGTGCAGGTCAGGTGTGTAGGGCAGGTGTGTAGGGCTGGTGTGTAGGGCAGGTGTGTGGGTCAGGTGTTCGGGGCAGGTGTGTGGGGCAGGTGTGTAAGGCAGGTGTGAAGGGCAGGTGTGTAAGGCAGGTGTGAAGGGCAGGTGTGTAAGGCGGGTGTGTAGGGCAGGTGTGTAGGGCAGGTGTGTTCGTACTCCTATACCGTACTTCAATGATATTCTATTGCTCATTACTATATAAGTGAAATGTGGATCCCTTACCATTTTGTAATATATGTACTTTGTGCTAAATGTACAGTATGTTTGCTACTACATCTACACATGCTGCGAGTACATGACAACACCCACCACCATTTGTAGTACCGTACTGTAGGCACTCTGTAGTCAATGATCGAATGTAACTACAGTATATATATTTGGAGTGTGTGTAGCAAGACCCACTACCTTTTGTTGTATATGTAGCCTACTCTATGCATTTTTACAGCATTCAACATTTCAATAAATCTTTCGTACACACACACACACACACACACACACACACACACACACACACACACACAAAATTGATCAATGGAATGCACTACCGAATGAAACTGTGTGTGCCAAAACAATTCACAAATTTAAGGATATGTACGATAAATATGGTTTAAGACGCGGGACAGTGCGAGCTGGACTTTCCTGTAAAGATACAATTAGGTAAGAACAATTAGGTAAGAACACACACACACACATGAAAATATTAACGCAAATGTAGTCAATACCTCTACAAAAACCAAGCTATAATTTTTTTTGTTTTTCCACTCACCATTGAAGCTGTTAGCGATGATGTAGTGATCTTGTAGTACGTCTTGATCCAACAAACCGCTCGCTAAATCCGCCGTCATTTTCATCACCAGCGAAATCGGACACAGACTTGCTCCAGACGCCTGTGTCCGTTGGCCTGCCTGATCTCACACACACACCAAGTTCGTAGTTTTGTTTCCTTTATTCCTAGACGGATGACGCCATGCTTGCGTTATGCTTTTCATACGCTTATTTCCATGCTAATCTTTGCTCATTCAGTGTTCTATGCATCTGTAAACAACGCTGATGAAAACAAAAAACGTTTAAAAATTAGGGTACACTTAATGATATTTTGGTACTGGATATCACGTATACGTATAAATTTTCCTACGCTTACTTCCATATATATATTTTTTCCAGTCATTGGCCTATGCGTCTGTAGTGAAGGCTAATGGAAGAAAATGTATATCGCTACCAATGTATCTGTTTTGCATATTAACTGGTAGAAATCATGCTTCCTCTATACTCATTTCACCTTAACTTGGGCCAGATTTTCGTCCTTTTGCATCTTATTTCACGTAGCTTAGTGAAAAGGACAATAGCTACGGTTCTACAGCCTTTCCACAGCACTTCTTCGTGACTGGTATCAATCTAACCCTAATGTTTTGTTACAACTCAGCTTTCAAGATATACATTATTGCAATTTTAGGCCAATATTGCAATTTTAGGCCAAGTCAGAGTAAAAGGAGTATAGCTGCCTTTGTGATAATATAGCTAAGTTATTTTCACGTTAGTTTAGGCTATTTATTTACTATGCATCTATAAGGAACGGTGACCCCCCAAAATCGAAATTTGATTATTTTTATCAATAATTCGGCATTTTAATGGGTATATATATATTACTTTTTCTGGTTCCCCACGTGTATGTCCTCCTGTTTTTTTTTTTCTTTTTTTTTCATGTCGCTCTGTTGTCATTCACTCTTTTATGCATCTCTGTTGAATGGTAATGAAAGGGGAATGTATTATGGTTCTTCGATTCAGTGTATTCATGGGTATTCTTGGCTGTGTGTGTGTGTGTGTGTGTGTGTGTGTGTGTGTGTGTGTGTGTGTGTGTGTGTGTGTGTGTGTGTGTGTGTGAATCCTACAGTTGTGTGTGAGAGAACGGATGTCTGGCTCGTATTCACATAATTAATGATGATATGGACAACATGATCCTACGTCGAAACCTGTATACTAAAACAAAACACACACACACACACACACACACACACACACACACACACAGGCAGCCAAACAAGTGTTCCCGGGAAATGGAGTTATAATGACGACTATAAATAACCCACATACATGCAACCCAAAAAAAAAAAAAAAAAATCAAGAACTTTCGTTTATTCCAATTTAAGGGGTTAAATGGCACTCTAACCCCTACATGAGGAGGATGTAGTCTTGTCAATTTTATCACAGTATAGGGGACACTGAAAAAAAATCGTCCCTTGCAATTCAGCCTAAAACAGTTATGCAATAGGAGTGTTGGGTTCATGTTGCAATGAGATGGTGTGGGTTTATGTTGCAATGAGATGTTGTGGGTTTATGTTGCAATGAGATGTTGTGGGTTTATGTTGCAGTGAGATGTTGTGGGTTTATGTTGCAGTGAGATGTTGTGGGTTTATGTTGCAGTGAGATGTTGTGGGTTTATGTTGCAATGAGATGTGGGTTTATGTTGCAATGAGATGATGTGGGTTTATGTTGCAATGAGATGATGTGGGTTTATGTTGCAGTGAGATGTTGTGGGTTTATGTTGCAATGAGATGTTGTGGGTTTATGTTGCAGTGAGATGTTGTGGGTTTATATTGCAATGAGATGAGTTTATGTTGCAGTGAGATGTTGTGGGTTTATGTTGCAGTGAGATGTTGTGGGTTTATGTTGCAATGAGATGATGTGGGTTTATGTTGCAGTGAGATGTTGTGGGTTTATGTTGCAATGAGATGATGTGGGTTTATGTTGCAGTGAGATGTTGTGGGTCTATGTTGCAATGAGATGATGTGGGTTATTATCGTGGGGTGTTTGTTGCAGAGAATTACTATCTTTATAATATTTAAATGAATATGGTAAAAATCTCATATATTTCTATCTCTATCTTTTGCCAGACGCCTTACGCCAGCGAGGGGTGGCCACAAACAAATCGCCTCCATGTCCCCATGTCCCCTGCTATTTCGCTGCCCTTCCCCCAGCTCACACCCCTCTTTCATATGCCTCTACACTCCATCCCTCCATCTCATATATATTTAAACCCGTAAATTCCCACTGAACATAAACAGTCCCGTACAATATAAACATTCTCAACATCCACTCAATACAGTATATTTATTTATTTATTTATTTTATTTATATATGGCTTTGATATTGCCAACTTAATCTCTTGATTCTGATGGCTTATTCTCTCTCTTCTTGTCCTACCAGACGATTTTATTCAGCTTTAGAGAGGTTTACTGAACTGGAGGGGTTTCATAGAGCCTTCATTACGTCTTTCCTACTTCATACATGCTATCTCCAGACGATTTTACTCAGCTTGGGGTATTATTTTCGACTGGAGGGGTTAGAGACAGCCTTCATCAACCCCCCTTCACAACAAGAGCTGAAGGAAATCGTCTGTGGGAGCAAGAAGGAAGGGTTTTTGCTCCCCGTCCCCCACTTCCTCTGCTTGGCTTTGACGTGATATGTTTTTGTGGGTTGTTGATTCTCTCTCTCTCTCTCTCTCTCTCTCTCTCTCTCTCTCTCTCATTATCTAGTTGTCTTTGAATATGCCTCAGATCTGCTACCCTTTCTTTACCTAATTAAATCTCTCTCTCTCTCTCTCTCTCTCTCTCTCTCTCTCTCTCTCTCCTAATGTATTTCCTCTGCAACATACTCCTGAGTACCTATCTCACCCATATCTACCTACATCTATCTACCTACATCTATCTATCTATCTATCTATCGTCCTGTTTATATGCCCTCCTTTCTGTTCCACCCAATTATAAATAAATAAAATAAATATATATACAGTATACAGATTTATCTATCTCGTACTCCTCCATCAATCTATCGTTCTATCTATCTGTCTTTCTATCTATCTAGGTATCTATCTATCTATGCTATAATATTCTGAATTATCTACAGCTACAGTATATGGTACCGTAATGTATTGCCTCTCCAACATACATACCTGATATATAACTACCCGCTGTCTCTCTCTCTCTCTCTCTCAGATTTGCTCCATGCACCCAAAAGCCAAGTTCAAGCCACAGTTCCCCCCACTAACAAGTTCTCTCTCTCCCCCTCTCTCTCTCTCTCTCTCTAATTACTCCAAAAGCCAAGTCTCCGCACTAACAACCACACAAACATCGCCTCACAAATTATTACGCCATTGTGGACCACTTAGCAATGGCTCTCTCTCTCTCTCTCTCTCTCTCACACACACACACACACACACACACACACACACACACACACACACACACACACACCATCCTAATCGCAGTTTCTCACCATAACTCTCTCTCTCTCTCTCTGGAATGCTGAAACTGTAGCAATAGATGAACACTATGGTGCTAGTCACGAAGAAGTGCTATGGGAACGATACAAGGTGAAATGTTACCCTATCTCGCCCTGACATTCATGATAATATTTTAAAGTGATAACATTCCATCCCACACAGAATACTTTGCCTTTGAAAAAAAATACAAACTAAATCGCTAATGAAGAGGTGTTAGGATGCTTAATATATCACCTGTATGCGGTACTTTTAAATCCAGTACTATCTAGGCTGCCTTACTTACAAAATGGTGTAATATGTAAAATAGATCGCTGAGTAAAAGGTGTTAAGGGCCCCGAACCTAAGTCACAGCCGACCAAACGGACACTGATGCTGATTACCACACACACACACACACACACACACACACTAATGCATACACGAATAAACACACACACACACACACACACACACACACACAGAACAGAGAGAGAGAGAGAGATGTACAAAGTTTCTAGGGTATAATTGAGTGTGTGTGTGTGTGTGTGTGTGTGTGTGTGTGTGTGTGTGTGTGTGTGTGTGTGCAGGAGGACAGAGAGGTCAGTGAAGGGGAAAGGAAGGAGTGTTAGAATACAAAACTATCCAGGTTAATTTTTTTACCTGGTTTGTAACTTCATATCAAGCATATTTTTTTTTACCCTCTCATGATCGTGCCAACTCTACCATAATCCATCTACCCCCAGGGGAATTAATTCAGGAGTGGGTTATAGGAGCAAGAATTTATATATCCCTATGCTCTACGTGCCCTGAGCCTGAGAGTGTCAATAGTGGAACATTCTTTCACCCGTCCTCACCTATGTGTTGTGTGCTATCCTGCCTCTTATCTCTAGACGTGGGTGATAAGGCAGCTTTGTAATTCTAATCTCTTTCAGGATATTACACGGGAGCGAGCACACACACACACACACACACACACACACACACACACACACACACACACACACACACATTAGAAACTCCATGCACTAGTTTCTCTCTCTCTCTCTCTACTAAATTCATTGACTAATTTATACGTACCTGTTATAGTCCAAATCTGTGCATTAATTCTCAGTCTTTCAGCACAATGACTGTTCATCTTTTCACCCATTCAATAAGTATCTATTTATCTGTATTTTCACCCCCACGTACCCCTGCCCCATGCTATATCGCTGCCCTCCCTCCAACTCACACACCCATATATGTTTCTCCACTCCATTAGCCTACACATATATGATTACCTACATGCATATCCCCAATTTTATAAGGAGAGTGTTTGTCGTTCACTGTTTATTTATGCACTGTTTCTTCCACTTAAATCACAATACACAAGTGTCTAATAATGTGTGTGTGTGTGTGTGTGTGTGTGTGTGTGTGTGTGTGTGTGTGTTTAATCCACGTATATTCTTAATCTGCATTCATTTAGTCTTGTTTCTTTTTAATGTGACTACCGTATAAATCCCACGTAAATGTTAAACTGGTGCTGACGGAGGAACAGCTGTGTGTATACATGTGGGTAATTGTGTATGTATGTATCTTCGTATGTATGTGTTTGTATGTATGTATGTATGGATAGATGGATGGATAGATGGATAAATGTATATACTGTATGTAAGGGTGGTTGGATGGAAAGCTGTGTGTATATATGTGTATGCACGTATATGTATGTATGGATGGATTGATGGATGGATGTGTAGAGTGATGATGCGTATGGATCACGTATAATTTTTTAGTTCGTGCCCATTTTCCTCTGTATACATAACATTCTTTAAGCACATCAGTTTTCAATCCAACGTGAATAAAATATGATAAATACACACATTTTCCATCCAGTTCTTTTCGATTTATATTTCTGCCCGACAAGAATCGAATATTACGAAGAAAAATAATCACTGAAGGAAATACAAGCAGCAATTATATCCGTGACGTCACCTGAGACTCACAACACCTGCTAAGCCAACTGAGTCATTCGGAGCAGCTTACGACTCTCTCCGCATTTACAAAACTTACGATCTTTCCTCTGTCGTAAGTTAAGATTTTGACTTACAGGAAGAAGGAGGTTACATAGGAAGTTTTTGCACAGTTTCCTTGCCTATCCTGGAAAAGCAATTCACAGCTACGATAGAAATTGGTTTGCATTCCCGTATTCACAAGTTTACGAATTTTTTTTTCCAGGGTGGATTACTTTAGAGGCTTGACATTTTTCCTGCCTTGTAGTCTTCCTGCCAAAACACATCTTAGTTACGAGAGGCATATGGTCGTAAGTCTTTGTGAATCCCGTGGCAACGTTTCGCAAGTGTGGAGAAAGCGTGAGCAGAAAACTTAAGGATTCGTCTAGGTCACATCCAGTATGCATTATAATCTTAAATTTCTTGTATGTGGGCAATCAACTTGGCTTTTCGGTATGGGTTATGCACTCGTGAGTCACTTCATCATTAGGGAAATTCACGGAAACAGGTAACGAATGCATGACCAAAACATCATTGCCTGTTTGCTTCCAGCTGGCCTAAAACCACTTCAAGTTAGACACGCACCACAGCCACGACTGAGATCATCCGTGTTGGGGATTATAACAGAGAGATTATATTAAACTCTACACACACACACACATTAGCTTAGGACGGTTAATTTCCAACGCCAACCTTCCACGCGGCCAGTCAACGTCAACTGAGTGGAGACAGTGTGTGTGTGTGTGTGTGTGTGTAGCCCCCCTCCCCCGATACGGCCGCGTTGTGTTGGCGGAGGTTTGAATTTCGCGTTCTGTAAACCCTCCCACGTAATCCTCCCCGTTTAAAGAAGAACTGCATGGCTAATCCTCTACTTCATAGGTTTATATAGATATTTGGGATATTTTGAGGGGATTAGGGGTTAATGAGCGTATGGGTGCTAAATATAATAGTGGTAAATCTTACATTGATATCTTCTCACCTGCGATCCGAATCATGTGGAAGGGGATGAGGGAGGGATTGGGGGAGAGATGATAACATTTTCACATAATTCTCTTGTATCTTGTGACAGGAAATGGTTATAGCGTCGATAATCCCGCCTTTAGTTATACTCCACGTGAAGTTATATATGTGTACCTGTATCCTGAACCCCTAAAGAAGCTTGTGTAAGTGAGCGAAGTATTGTGGAAGACGGGTCCATGCTTTACGGAAACAAAAACGTTACTCTTCGCTCTCTTGTGACTCCCTCTCCCCCTGTACCTAACTTTACCTACACCACACGCACGTTTATGGCACGACAAATGTTCATTACAAATAACTACTGTAATTATAGAAAACAAGCGTCATATGTAAACAAACTTGCGCGTCTAAGAACAAGTAAAAAAAAGCGTCGGTGTAACAGAGGTCGAAAGTTCCGCTCACCTATCAGGCCCCGGAAGTGAGCGAAGCCTTGGGAGATATTCCGGAAGCCCCTTCATGCACGCGTCATTAGTAGTGAGGTCCTGCTCTATTCCTGCCAGTTTTAACATGACGTGCACTGTAATGGCGTGGCATGTTTACAAAGGACTGATATGACGTGTGTTGTGAAGGCGCAGGAGGCCACAGACCAAGATGATGTGCACGGTAGGAAATGAGCCACACTTGTGACGCTTGAGTTACTACCTTGAAGGTTACCGTACCCGGCAAGGATACATTCTTTATATCTACCTATATAGATAGATAGATTAATGTATTAAGTGGTGGATCATGTATTCGTGTGGGCCCAACCTACCAGCTCCACGACCCCGTCACCTGTCTGTGAATTCATTAACTTGTGCATTCGTCGTCACACGCTAAAGTGCTAATAAGCAGGACTTTAAAACTTCATGTCAAACTTGATATATATACGGCATATACATATAAATATACGGTAGATATATATATATAAGAAAAATGTACTGCCACAATCGACCTTACAGACATGTAGGTTAAGGTCAAGCAAGTTCGCTGACGGGCAGCTTCAAGATAGTGCCCAACTCTGTCTCTGGGTCAAAGCAGTTATGGTCGATGTGCGCGTGGCTGCCGGCTGGAATCTGATCCTTATGGCGGAACGGGTCGACGGGGAAGTGAATAATATAGAGGAAGTTGGGCTGGGGTGAGGGAGGAAGGAAGAGAGGGAGGATGAGGGAGGAAGGAAGACAGGGAGGACGAGGGAGGAAGGGAGACAGGGAGGAAGGGTGAGGTACGGAAAGGGAGGGAGGGAGGATGAATGGCAATAAACGAGGTAGGGTGAGGGAGTAAATTAAAGAGAGGGTGAAGAAGAGGAGCAGATGAAGGGAAGGAGGGAGGGAAGGGGAAGGGCATAGAAAGGGAGAAGGAAGGTGGGAGAAAAAAAGGGAGAAAGGAGGGCGAGAATGGTAAGGAAAGAGGGAGGGTAGGGAAATGAGGGAGTGAGAGTGAGGGAGGAAGGCAGGGAGGGAGGGAGGTAGGAAAACTGGGAGAGAGGGAGGAAAGGAGGAAGGGTGACGGAGGAAGAGTGACAGAGCGAGACTAATGGAGGATCGGAGAGGTAGAGTATGGGAGGAAAGGAGAAGGAGAGAGAGAGAGAGAGAGAGAGAGAATGAGTTTTTTTTTTTTAAAGCTTACCCAAGGCCTCAAAGTGAACAGGTAAAAAAAAAAAAAAATAGGGTCACAGAGAAGGTTCATTAACTCCTACTCACCTAAGACTATTTTTTCCACACAACATTAAAAAACTAAAAAAAAAATCATGGTGTCCCGTGAGATTTTTGAAAAACTTAGGGAGTTTTTTATAGGAGTAATTTTGAGCCTTTAAAAATTCTAAATGATTGTGGACCCAAATCTTAACCTTTTCGAAATTACATGTACTGATGAACTTATGGGCGAAATTAGAGTCCCTTATATTTTACCCATAAGGTTATCAATAATTATAGCTCCGTTTTGGTTAAAGTAGAGAAAGACATCACCAAAATAAATCAATTACGGGATGACGTTTCGTAATGGAAGGCGTTAGATATTGCCTTCATTAACCCCTTCACTCCAAAAGGTATGTTCTGAAATTAATAGAGTCTGTTGGTAGGAAGGATAAAAATAATGATAGTTACCATTGCACCGGGTTCAGGTGAAACGCGAACCGGGTGACCTAGTGCTCACCTGTGTGTTAATTATATGCGTGACATTTAACTGAGAGAGAGAGAGAGAGAGTTACAGCAGCCTGCGTCCTAATACGAGAGGCATTGAGTGTATATATATTTTCTTATACAAGGAAAAACAAACCAAAGGCCAGGAGTCTGCAAAACTGTTCCCTGAAAGAAAAATGAAAAACGCAATAACAGAGCCAAATTCAAGACCCGTTCATTTCGAGATGCCCGGACACACAATGACTGGAGATAATAGGCGGTGGGATATACAGACAGAGGGAGACAGTTCCAGAGTTGACCTCGTATGATTCAGGTGAGGGTGGATTATAGGAGCCAGTGTGTTGATATTATGAGTGTTGAATGAGACAGTAAAGGTGAGGAGAGAGACTGAAAGAACTTAGGGACCTAAAGGGGATGGAGGCCAGTGAGTGAGAAGGTGTGAATGAGAGAGAGAGAGAGAGAGAGAGAGAGAGAGAGAGAGAGAGAGAGAGAGAGAGAGAATGTGGGTGAGGGCAAAATTTAGTGAAATACAAAAGTGAATGACAGGATCAATGGCAGAAAAAGAGTAAGAAAATGAAAGTGAGAGGATGAAAATGAGAAAGAGCAAAACTGAGAAAAAAATAGAGAGAGAGTGAGTGGCATAAAAACAAAAAAGTGCGTGAGGATGAAAGAGACAGAACGAGAGAAAGCAAAATTCACTGAGAGAGAGAGAGAGAGAGAGAGAGAGAGAGAGAGAGAGAGAGAGAGAGAATGACAAAAAAATGATATAAAGTATGACTGAAGAAGGGACTGAGACTGACTGAAAGGAAGAAGGAGTGAAACTAAATATAGATAACACAGAGATGATATTTCCTCTGTATTTCGCCAACTGTAAATAATCTTCAGAAAACAATTACAGTCTCCCTAACTTTCGTCCTTTTGCAGCTTATTTCACGTAGCTCAGCGGCAGAAAAGTTACCTCCTTTGACAGCACTTCTTCGTGACTAGCATCATATCCAAGTGTAAATCTAGTGTTACATCTCTCCATTCACTGCTGGAGAGATGGCAATTTTAGACCAAGTTAGAGTGAAGAGAGCATTATAAGATAATTCTGTTCCACCGACTCTACCTATCGCGATACCGTTAGATAAGAGAGCTTCCTAACACCTTTTCCTAAGCGATTTATCTGGTTTATTTCACCTTACCTTTCTCTTTTCTTAAATAAATTCTTCCAGAATTGCCATACTCTGCACAGACAGCGTACAAAAGGATTTTTACCAGCCATATCCCAAAACAAATCGCTGAGGAGGAGGCATTAGGGAGCTTCCTTAACCGCTGAGAATACGAGTCTATGGCACGAGATGTAGGGCCGTGTTCTAGATGGCGTGGCAGGCCTCGTAGCGCTTCTTCCTTAGCGATTTATTTTGCATGTTATACCTTAACACTTACTCGCTATTTTTTTTTTTTTTTTTTTACGTCTCGACAAGTAGGCCTAGTGGAGAGGGGCGCCTTCACTCGGGGGCACTGATATATCCGGCCGGCTACGTTGCCCGGCTATACAAACGTCCTCCAGTTTCTTCTCTGTCCCCTGAAAGGATGATGGTAAATTGCAGAAGGGCACTTTTAGCCTGCAGTCTACCGGGTTCACGTTCAGATAAGCCCGGGACCAGAAGAGCAAATTTTACAACATTCAACCTTTCAATTTACAACATTCAACCTTTCAATCAACAACAGCAGATAGACACAGTTTACATTGAACAAGAGGATATCGAGGAGCAATGTGGAGAATAAATCGCTAAGGAAAAAGTGTTACGGCATCTCCAAAGCCAAATAACACACGATTCAAACAGGCGATACAGCTAGGAAGTCAAGGAATCGGACGAGTTTCACCACAATGACGCGGAAAATTCTCTTGACTATGATGCAAGCCGACGCCAGCTGTCACGCATCCTAAAGTGTGATGCTGGAGAGAGAGACGCCTTCGTGTGGTGACGCAGATATAACCACGCGGCTCCACTACCCTCCAACTCCCTCCCCATACCCCAAAAGGAGGATGGTGGACTGCGGGAGGAGGGTAACTTCAGCCTGCAGTCCACCGGGTTCACGTTTCATATGAACCTGGGACCACACCAACAGGGACAGCTACACTCAGGTATTAACTTTTTACCTGGTGTTAACTGGAATAAAATACTAGAGTTATCCCGGCCATGAGAGGGTTAAAAGTCTCCAAAGATGTCGATGAACAATAGAGAGTGAAAGTTCAATGGGTAAGGTGACCTCGGGACCTAGAAGTAAACACTGGATGGAGATGAAAAGGCCAATGGATGGGAGGGAAGGTAGGATGGAGCTTGATGAATGGAGAAAGAGATGGGAGGAAGAGAGGTGGAGGGAAGGAGGGAAGGAAGAAGGGAAAGGGATGGAGAAAAATGAGGGAGGGGGAGGGGTTGACAGAAGGGAGGAGGGAATGAGGGAAAGGGAGGGAGTGAAGAAAGGAGGGAGGAGGGGAAGATGAGTGGGAGGGAGGGAAACAGAGGAGAGAGAGGGATGGAAGGAAGAATAGGAGGGAAGGAAGGGGAGTAGGATGAAATCAAACTGAGGAGGAAGAATGATGGATGGAAGGAAGGAAATCGGAATAAGGGACTGCAAGGGAGAGAAAACAAAGAAGGAAGAGGATTGGAGGGAATGAAGGTGAAGAAAGAGAAGAAGACAAAGAGACGGGAGAGGAATGGAAGGCAGGAAGGAGGAAACACTATCTCAGACTGCCCTTACACAATACACAATACTTTCACTACTCTTACACACTTTATCAACACTACACACACTCGCTCACATCCCTGCACACTATTACTCATCCCATCAGAATTCTTTCATTTCCCGAACTGCACCTCTTTGGAAATCGCATCCCCTGATTAGTTTCCTCCCCACCTTCAACGATTACATATTCTTTTTATGAATGAAGGACACCTGTAATCTGGTAAATGGATTATTATTTTTTTTATTTGTTTCCCTTCCTCTGTTCATCTTCTGTATTAAAAAAAAAAACTGACACGTGCCTCAACATATATACTGTAATTACGGAAGTTTTCGGGGGATTATTTCTGTGTTAATCGCCCCCATTTGTGTGTGTGTGTGTGTGTGTGTGTGTGTGTGTGTGTGTGTGCGATTTAACTCACACAGTCGTAACCAGGATTCTGTGTGTGTGTGTGTGTGTGTGTGTGTGTGTGTGTGTGTGTGTGTGTGTGTGTGTGTGCGCGCGCGCGCGCCATACCTTTACATCCCTTCTCATTCTTGCGAAACAAAACAACTTACGCCATTATTCTCTCGTAACTAAGATTATTTTTAGCAAGAACAGCAAGACACATGGAAGATTCTGTACCTTCCTTGTCCTTCGCTCGAAAACTAATCAAAATTACGATTGAGAATCCTTAAATTTCTTTGTAAATCCGGAACATAAAACATAAGACACTTCATCGAGCAATTTTTTTTTTTTTCCAGGATTACCGTACTGATCTGACTGCCTAATCTAATTCACCTTCACTGCGACCTTCCTGTTAAAGTGTTCATCGGGACTTGTGTTCAGAGATCCGTTTTAGAACCACTCAGAAAATATCGATAAATTTTTTGTTTTCATTTAGCGTTCATCAATATAACTGACTATTCATCTATGGGTTTTCCTTTGTAAATTGGTACAGTGTTAAAAATCCGGAGACCTGGGGGGGGGGAGATTCGCCCCCTCCCAGTTAGACATCACTTGCGATAGGAAAGAATGCCGAAATCTCTCTCTCTCTCTCTCTCTCTCTCTCTCTCTCTCTCTCTCTCACACACACACACACACACACACACACACACACACACACACAAATGTATCGGAAAAGAACAAACTTTATTGTAAAAGCGACTGAGCGAACTTTTATATCGTTATCCAGAATTTGCTTGCCCCTTTCCTGTTATTTTTTGGAAATGCTGTTCGGGTTAGAGAGGGTTATACTGTAGCCTATATAACATTTATGAACACCTGTTTAACTGAAGTTTTACCTGAGTTTAGGGAAGTCGTCCTGATAACAAAAATAAGCTAAAGAAAAACGTTCTCCGGCCGATCAGGTATTTATCAAAGCACTTCATAAAAACAAATTACCTCACCTTGGCAATCTTCCTCTTCGCAGTACGTGAGATACATCCTTTTTCACGGCTTTTCCTCAGTAAACTGCACACGAAAAGCTTCACTGATATTCCACAACTGTACTTGCTTCTTTTCTAATGAGAGGCAAGAAGGGATAACCACAATATCCAGAAGATACAGTATGATGCTCTCCTTGTAAACAAACCACCTGAGAGGAGTGTTTTGCCTGGCAGCGTTCGAGTATAAATTAATCGTCTTTTTGATGTCACGGTTTTCATTTAACTACATTTATTTTTTATTTGTCAGAGGTGTAATTTAACCATATGTACTTTTTCTTATTTACATCTTTAATCACAACGATTAAAAACATCATCTTCATTCTAAAATCATCTTATGCTTTACACTTATTAACCCTCTGTCCAACTACATTAAATCAATTAAATAATAAATAATGATACTGAAATCTTCATATTGATTCTGAATAAACAAAGACGGTGGTAGTTAGGGAGGTCATACAAAGGGGTTATCCCTCAAAAAATCGTTTTCTCTGAGAAATGCATTCAAAGAAAATTTCAGGGATTTAGAATTTTGTGGTAACTATTATATTTCCATGTCAATAGTATTTCCTCTCTCTCTCTCTCTCTCTCTCTCTCTCTCTCTCTCTCTCTCTCTCTCTCTCTCTCTCTTTCTCTCTCTCTCTCTCGCACCCCACCCTAGGATGCGAAAGGAGGTCTGGATGAAAATGATGAATATTTATAAAGATTGTACAGTGATTGCGGAATCAGTATTGCCTAATATTCTTGTATTATCACGATGAGTTAAACACAAATATCTAAAGTATTCACTAATGCGCAGCTACATCTTTGCGAGAGCGAGATTTGATGGAGAGCGAGAGACTGACGAGGAGAGTGTATGTGAGTGAGGTGGAGGGGGGGAGAGGGAGGGAGAGGCCAAGGATGAGATGGAGGGATGGAATGGAGAAGTACTGTATATGAGAGAGGGGGGTGTGAGCTGGGAGCAGGGCAATGAAATGGCGGGGGACAGGGCGACATGGAGCCGATTTGTTTGTGGCCGCCCCTTACGGGATTAAGGCGTCTGGGAATGGGTAGATACATAGATATAACTTTGCAGCAACCCGGCTTTATCATCACCAAAAATTTTAAGCGCCCATATTTAAAGTTAGGTTACTATCTTTAATAACTCTACATCTGAAAAATGAAGGAATTTATAATCTAACTGTAGTTTTAAAAATGGACTGAGTGAAGGAAGGAATCGTGTATCAAGTGTCATAGATCAATGTCAGTGAGGCAAAAATGTGAGAAAAATATAAGAAAATAGTAAGAAAAAGAAAATATTCGTATACAATCACGTATCCATCCTACTAGCATTTCTAAACTGTAAAATCTTCACTAAAACAATCAGGATGACAGGATTAGTAATAAAGGTATGCAAGCAGTTCAAAGACAACACCTTTACACTTAAAAAAATGAAAAATAAATAAAAACTTTGGCTTCGATAACTTTGAAAACTGATCGAAAAAAAATATAACACGAAATTTTCAGTCATAGAGTGAAAAATAAGGTTTGCTTTACTTGATCCCTAAAAACGTCCAAAATTATAAACATCCACCCATCCAAATCCTACGTTGCCTCATGAGGAGCGTAGAAGCCCAGGGTTAGGCAAGTTGGTCCTGACATTTAATATGAGAGTGACCAGCCTCACTCATCCCCGAGTGGCATTACCTGAGCAATAAACTCCAGCCATCCCTTGGATATAAACCTTCACCGGCTCTGTCCGATTGGAGCGCCGTAATTACCCACTAAACCACCAGGCGCGAAAATTTGGCTATATGGTTACCATTCAGCGTAGTAAATGGTTTCCTTGTGTACAGGAAACCATTTGGCTTGTCACTCAGTGTAGAGTCACCCACAGGCAGAAGGAAAAAGAAAGAATGAAGGAACGAAAGACAGAAGAGGGAATGTAAAGTCACCCGTAGGCAGAAGGACGAGGAAAGAAGGAAGGAAAGACAGAGGAGGATGGAAGGGAAGAAGGATGGAGGAGAGGAAAGGGCAGACACCGGAGAGCAGCATTACATCGAGTGAGTGGATGGTGAGCGCCCCCACCTACCACAGCATTAGCATAAATTTTTCAGTCATATTGAGTGAAAAAATAGTTTGCTCTACGTCACCCCTTATTATTTCGAAGGTAAACACACAAACCTCCAATTTCTGGCGGTCATTTAAGGAGTAATTATGAGTGATTATGATTATTATCTTTCATCCCACATTACGTAGTGCAATCAGGAACGTTTTATCTTCATGTGTTTTGAAATTTATTAAAAAAATCGGGGTTTGGCTGTATCGCTCCGTCGATGTTGTTATTGATACGAATTTTGGGGGAAGTTCTTTATGTATGGTTAGAGGGGGACGTAAAGTGAGCAGGGGGGCTCTAGGCTGTCTTAAATTGGACGAGAGAGAGAGAGAGAGAGAGAGAGAGAGAGAGAGGGAGGGAGAGGGGGAGGAGCTCTGGAAAAACAGTGCATGTGCAGCAAGGAGAGAGGATGCGAGACCAAGGTGGAAAAAAAAAAATGCAAGTCAAGGAGAGGGGGAGGGGGAACAAAGGAAGAGCTGCAAGGAGAGAGAATGCAAGAACGTACGTCAAGGAGAGAGAGAGAGAGAGAAAGCGCCCTGGAGAGAAAGCCAGAGCGAGGAAGGAGACGGAGGTTACACAAACAATGCATGACTCATCGCTCCATTCTCCAGCCAGCCCCAAGCACACGTCACCAGCAGAAACTGCAATCCATATCAGCACCACTCGCTCGTCTAATCAAATTCTGTTGTCTTCTGGCCTTTGGTTCCTTCTTCCTTGCATTAAAAAAAAAAAAATCATCATCATCATCATCATCATCCGGACCTCCTTTCCCATCCTAGGGCAGAGTGAGTAGTAGCAATGTCCAGACAGCCCAAATTTGCCCAGCAATGTCCAGACAGCCCAAATTTGCCCAGTCCAATGGGCCACGCTTCCATTCACATCATTCAAGCCCCCGGAATCCTGGCTCCGTCGGATACGCCAAAAACATTCACCACGTTCTGTAGCTTCACAAAAACGTATCCGATAGTCAATCCGGACGCTGTCACGTTAAAAAGGGATGCTAAATCCCTGATCATGCACTTCTCACAACATTCATCCAGCCAGCTCGATCTCTTGTCAGGCCCCTAGCCTCACTGACTTCCAGACCTCTCTTCCTCACACACTCATCCACCATATCTCTCCACCTTCTCCTTGGCCTACCTCGCCTCCTCCCTCCTTCAGATTCGCTCAGATATACCTTTTTCACCACTCTATTGTTACCCATTCTCTCCACATGACCATGTCATCTCAGTAGACTCTCTTCGATTCTGGTGTCCACAGACTTCCTCACTCGACATCTTTCACGAATCACATTATTTCATATCCTATCCACCCTCTGTACTCCACATACATTCCTCAGCAGTCCCATCTCCACTGTTCTTACTCTTGACTTTTCATATTCATGCCACACCATAGTCTCACATCCATTTGTTGAAGTTGGCACTAACACTCCTTCATATAAGCCTCGTGCAGCTGCAACACTCAAGCCTCTGTTTCTTATCAAGGCCTTCATTGCACCAGCTACTTTTCTTCCTTGTGTCACTCTACTTTCCACTTCTTTTGCACATCATCCTCTCTTCTCTATCACATCTAACCTAACCTAACCTATCCTAACAATCTCTTAAATCCGATTACGTTTTTTTTATATATATTTTTTTGCTCCCTACTGAAGATGGTCCTTTCTTCCTTACATTTAAAAAAAAAAATCTAATTTACCCTAACAACGTCCTCAAAACTATAACTTTTTTTTTTTTTAACTCTTGCTCCCAACTTATGAATTTCGCGACTATGAGCCAGTAGGCGGAGGGCGGTACCTTAATAATTATCCTTCCATCAACACCCTATCCGTAGCAAGCCCTGGGAGTCAGTGATTTTTTACGCCTTAACATATTTTTGTGTGCTGTTTATTTCCTTTTAATATCGATAGTTTGCATCAGTGACACAGAGGATTTTAAGGTGCCATGTACAGAATAAATCGCTAAGGAAGAGGTGTCAAGAAATCGCCAGATCCATTTAGACTAGACCAGCGATTTCCTCTCAGTGTGACTAGAACTATTGACTCGTACATGGAGAGAGAGAGAGAGAGAGAGAGAGAGAGAGAATAATTATCTCTCAGCCAGTTGGGTCACGCTACACACCATTAATTCATTCAGCCAGAGGACCATTAATCTTATTAGGGGGAAAGAGGATGATGATGATGATGATGATGATGATGAGGAGGAGGAGAAGGAGGTATAGGAGGGGAAGAAGAAAGAGGAGATTGTGGTAGTGGTGGTGATGGTGGTGAAAATGATGATTATAAACAACGATTATTATTATTATTATTATTATTATTATTATTATTATTATTATTATTATTATTATCATCATTATTCACCGAGACAGCCTTTGACCTTATTGTGAAAGTTATGAAAAAGGTGATGATGATGATGATGATGACGACAATAATAATAATAATAATAATAATAATAATAATAATAATGATAAGCGTTTCCCGTGCACCCATAAGTAAAATTAGGGACCGGGCTGGTGCTCTGACGACTATGGGTGAGTGCTAGGAGAAGAATTAGACTTAGAAAAATTGCCTTAACCCTCTCACGATAAGGGCAACTTTAGTATTTATTCCTTATGTTAGACAATTTTGAGTCAGAAAACGGAGACAGCTACAAAAACACTTCTTCGTGACTAGCAAACCTTATCTCAATTGCCTGGGTGTAACTCTCGTATCTGCGGGCGTGAGATACAAAACAAAGGCTTAACAGTAGCTGATAACACTGATAAAGAGGCGTATTTCTCCCAAACAAGATTTCTTAGCGCATCCCATCTTTCGACTTATTTTGTATCTCACTGTTCAATATTCCCTCGTACGGAGTTCATATCTCTTAAATATCGACATACTCTGAGTTACTACTACTATTATTATTATTATTATTATTATTATTATTATTATTATTACTACTACTACTGCTACTATTACTACTATTATTATTATTATTATTATTATTATTATTAAATCGTAATACTCAAATAAGTCGTATGGTAATTTTAGAGCTTCTGAGGAAAATTAATAAACCGCTAAAATTATATAATATTTTCTGTCATTAAAATATGTAAAAAAATGAGTAGAGGTATGGGGCGTATTCAAAGCGGCCTTGTAGATTTCGCAACACCCCTTCCGTAGCGATTTGTCCTTCAATATTTCCTTGCATGCTATTACTGGAACGTATGACGATATTTGAGCTACATAAATAACATCTAAGAGAATAGTAAGTGTAATATACGAAATAAATCGCTAAATAAGAGGTGCGACGAAGCTTCCTGTACCAGCAAAAAACGAGAATTAATACTGGCTAATTAAAAAAAAATCTATAAATTGCTAGAAATAATATAAAAAATACTAAGAATAAAAAGAAGAATTAAATTTATAGTAATCAGCACACAGAGGTAAGCATTTCTTCAGCTGATGACGAAGGCGTTCATTTGGCATCCTTTCAAAATAATTTAAACACACCTTACCTTTAATGCTTTCGTTCCAGGCTCCCTCATTTTCTATATCCTCCTCCAATACTTTAGGTTGTGGTTCTTGGGCTTCTGACATTATGCCGAGAATCGTGAGTAAGCGACCTTGATTTAAACTCCAAAGACAAAAACGGCAATTTCAGTCGTGCAGTTTTTGCATTCGTCGTCCAGTGTTATTTAAAATCACATCGTAACTATTAGATCACTTTTTAAAATTATCATTATTATTTCACTTGCTTTTCGTATGATTTGGGTCTGATAAAGCTTGAAGTTCTGTTTTTCTAGTAGCGTGTAGGTGTTTTTTTGCGACTGTAATTCCTCACGTACACAGAAAAATCGACGAACATATATTTAATTCCCAGTCGTAACTATGATCTGTTTTTGCCAGAGGGATGATGGAGGGAAAGTGAAGTCCTCCAGTGTCTCTTTCTCTTAGTTACGAGAGGAAAACCATCGTAGGGGTTAGGTTTTCGACAGGGTAAAAGAAAAGGAAAGGCAGGACAGAATCTTCCCGTCTCTAGCTCCTGCAAAACCAAATCTAACTTACGACAGGGAATTTATCGTAAGTGTGTTTGTGAATCCGGCCACAGATTGGTATATACGAGTCTTTTTTCCTTTTTTTCAAGGTGGTTCACGACCTTCACAGACTACACAGCCACGAAAAAAACATCAAAACAGCAAATCAAAACACAGCGAGTGGACGTAGCCAGCTCAACCCATGCACTGCTTAGATAATACTGTCATGCTCTGCTGCTACCTTCACGTTCGCAAGACTGAGCCCAGATATTCACGAAAAAACTTTACAATCGCTTCCATCTTGCAATTCAGATTTCTTTTTAACTTAGATTTCTTTAAACAGGATGAACAAGACATGTGTACCTGTATTTTCATTGGTTAAGGACCGTATCACCTCTTCCTTAGCGAGTTATTTTTGGATATTACTAGTTAATATCTTTTTGTGCGTTACTTTTGTAGAGTATGGCGATATTGAAAGGATTTATGTAACAGGACAGTGAGGTGTAATAAACAAAATAAATCGCTAAGGAAGAGGTGTTAGGGAGCCCTAGTGTAGTTCCATTACATCTCGAGACAGCAGGTAGGTTAAAATACGAGTGGGGTCAGGTAACTCTCTCTCTCTCTCTCTCTCTCTCTCTCTCTCTCTCTCTCTCTCTCTCTCTCTCTCTCACACACACACACACACACACACACACACACACACACACAGAAAGAGAGAGAGAGAGACTTTAATGCCTTCTTACTCTCTTCAAGGATTATGCTTCCATTTTCTTTGCTCAATAAATTGCACTTTATAAATCGTGCAAATTAACAAGGGGAAACATATACAAACTTCACAAACAGTCAAAACTCTAAATATAATACAATAGTTTCAAAATATTCTCTTCATGAATGGTAATAATTTTTTTTCTATCTTTTTTCTTTTTATAGGTCCATGATGAGTTGCTCAGTGCTACATCACGTTGAAATCTGCGTAAAGGAGGAGACAAAACTAATCACCAAACTAACGAAAGGCTTTGGGTTCCGTCCATTCGCTTGCCGCATCACTCCCCAGGCTTGTAGATGGGCATTAAGAAGCGGCCACTCTGTTTTTATCATTACCAGGAGAAATAATGAGGCCATTAATGAAAACTGCCTAAGTAAATGGGCTCGGAATGAAGACAGAGGCGACAAGACGCATGAAAGTTCTCAAATTACAAATGACGAGTCTTGTAAGATCAATAACAAAGGCTTAGATATTCCAAGTACTGAATCTTCTAAGGGTACTGACAAAGGTTCTGATATTGCATACACAAAGTCTTCCAAAAGTACTCCTTGTAATGGAAAGAACTGTAACATCATCCATGAGGAAAATGCCAGCTTATGCCAGAAATTATGTACAAAAACAGAAAGCGCTGTTTGTACAGGAAGTTCGCCTGGACAGCTTGAACGTGAACAAACTGAACTCGAACACTGGACCGTTTTTTGCTGCTGGAAGGAAGGTAGACACAATATTGACTCGGTATTCAACGTGGCTCTGGTGGTGAAGGATGTCGATGAGGTTACACGCAGAGTGAGATCCAGAGGCGGGACTGTGCTTAGAGAACCATCTGACATTAAAGACAGATTTGGAAAAGTGAGATATGCCATCGTAACCTCTTGTTGTGGAAATGTTGTCCATACTTTAATTGACAAAAGGCACTACAGGGGGGATTTTCTTCCTGGATATGAGGAGTACGCGGGAAATTTGAATGGTAGTGTAGGAGGAATTGAGTGCCATGTTGACATCGCTAAGAAAATGGAGAACAAGATAGAGCACATCGTCTCACCCTCAAAATCTGACTTCAAAACATCACCCCAAGGATCTGGATTATCAAATGGAGTGGCAGAACATATAATACCTACTCATAATCCCGATAAACCATGGATCACTGTAAATAATGAAGACTTGTGGCCCGAGGAAGCGCCGATTTCTACCTTCATGGATCACATAACGTACGTGTGTAACGAGGGAACATCGAAGGACGTGATTGACTGGTATGAGCACTGTTTGGGGATGAAGAGATTTAAGACTAACAGGTAAGCCAACACGATATACTGTATATAAAAACTGTACATGTGGAGCTTTACATCGGAGAAAATAATTTACCACTTAAAAACTATATAAGTGGACCTTGATATAAAGTAGCATTATTATAGCATGTCTGTTTATGTTTGAAGGAATTGAGTCTCACTTCTATTACTTAAATATCCTACCCTACCAGTTCTCAACCTTTTTATTTATTTATTCTTTTTTTTTGGGGGGGGGAGGGAGTTCGCCCCCCTTAGCCTTGGTTCACATATTCACGTCCCCCCAACCTTGGTCGAAATATCCTCCCTCCACCCCCACTTCCTGCCACCCTCTAACTTAAAAATTTATCCCAGAATTATTAATATTTTTGCGGCAGGTTCAAATGCACGTTGATTCAGTTGCACGCAGGTTGCATTAGCCTTTCTGCAGTTCACTATTTCCCTTGTCGAGGCACAGAGGGGAAGGTGAAGGACGTGTATTATTGTATATTTTAACTGGCATGCGATCTGTCTTGCATCATCAAACTACTGCTCTCTTCTCTCTCTCTCTCTCTCTCTCTCTCTCTCTCTCTCTCTCTCTCTCTCTCTCTCTCTCTCTCGAAACGACCAGATTAAACAGACATGAAATACAGAAACCAACTTATTACAAGGTACAAAGAAAAATGTGCTTTGAAAACTGAAACAGAATACTGAATACAAATCAATGGTTCTTACACACACACACACACACGCACACACACCTTGGAAAGTGCTTACACCCCCCAGGTTGAGAACCACTGCAGTAACCAAAGTGGCAGTGAATGGATGGTGACGCAAATGAAGCATCTACAAAGGAACCAAGCCTTCAAGCTAATCCCCGTGCCTCGCTTTGGCAAGGGGCTGTCTGCCGCATGGAAACTTTAATTCACTGCAAGGCAATGTCCTGCAGGGGGTTGATAGGTCTGCCCATTCAGACAGACTGGGTGACACAACAAAAACAGCTGGTGATGGTAAACTGTATATATTATTTCCTAACCTGGATGAAATGTAACTGGTTAAGAGGAATTAACGAAAGAAGGACGTCACCAGAAATCAGGATGACAGCGAAGAAAACGATTTCATGACAGGAGGAACGTAGGCTTATATATCAGGGTACTTCTCTTATGCATTCTAACACATCCACAACACCGCCAGACTCCTTCACGTCCTCTTACATTACTTTTATATTTACAGAGATGACAGCGAAGAAGATGGTTTCGTGGTGGGGGGAAACGTCGGCATAAGACTGAAGGCGCTGGAGTACTGGCGCTGCGCTGAAGTGGGTCTGGTCGCGAATTCGTCTGATGCTGGAGACTGCTCTTTCAAGTTGGTCCTCGGCGAAGCTCTCCCCGGCGTTGGTGAGACAGACAGATAGATAGATGGATAGATAGATAGATGGATGGATGGATGGACATATAAATGGATAAATTGGGGCAGGGCTAAAGACACTTAAAGAAACGGGAAGGGAAGAGAAACATTTGAAAATGGAGAGAGAGAGAGAGAGAGAGAGAGAGAGAGAGAGAGAAACTGAAACTAGAAACTGTATAATGTCCAGTCTCATAAAATCACCTTCTTTCACCCTCAGATCAGAGCCAAATAATCTACCTCGAGCGGTCTAATGGGGGCTGGGCATTTAACACATAATCTCTAGAGTCATAATTAACATCTACACAGGCTCTGATTCCTTTCTTTTGCCCTCAGATCAAAGCCAAGTGAACCATTTCCTAAAAGCTCATGGGGGCCCAGGCGTTCAGCACATAGGCCTACACACCTCTACGATGGTCGCCACTGTACATTATATGGCACAGCGCGGGGTGGAATTCTGTCAGCCTCCTCCCGTCTATTATCACGAGGTCAGCTTGTGTCCTGTTTCTGCCTACAGGGAAGTTGAAAGTGGTAGAACGTGTGTGTGTGTGTGTGTGTGTGTGTGTGTGTGTGTGTGAACAAAATGACTAAAACTATTGACCTGATTTGGACGAAACATGGCGGAAGTGTTAAAGGTCGGCCAAGATGCTGTCCTGTCGTTTTTTAAATCAATATATCATTGGTCACAGGGCAAGGTCAACTTACAGTTGTTATCATATTTAGCCCATATTTTGTGAAAATCTCGGAAATAATACAAAATTTACAGGATTCAAGTTACATCAAGTCAAAAATCAAGGTTGCAGGACAAGTTAGTGGTTTAATCCAGTAATTTCGGTATGATTCAATCTCAAACAAACTGTGTGGAAGGAATGACGGTAGGCCAAGAATGACGTTAGATTCGATTCTGAGAACACTGCGTTAATAGTCAAGGTCAAAGGGCAACGTCAACTCAAATTCAATTAATTCTGACCATAGTAGTGTGGAAAGGTTGAGGGTTAGGCAGTTAACTCAAGAACAATCAAAGGGTAGGGCCATAGGGAAAAGTCAAATGTTCACATCAGTGCTAAGGCACGTGTACTGAGAAAGGTCTGGAAACAGCGATCTCGGAAGAGTGATGGGAACCAGTATAATAAGATAATTTGGTCATGTTAAGAGGAGAGAAAAGAGTAACTAATTGAGGAAAGTCGCTGGTAAGAATATGGAGGGAGGAATGCCCTGAAGCAAAGTGAAGGGGATGTGCAATTAAATTAACTTAGGGATTTCATTTTGCTGGTAATTCTCTACACAAGGTTGTTTTTTCAGGGCATCAAACTGGAGGAAATTCAAGAGGCTGGGCATGGATCTGAAGTGGAGAAATTCCAGGAGCTGGGGATCTTACTTGATACTGAAGCGGATGTTTTTACGGATGTCCAGGATCCCAACGACAGCAAGAGGTCAGTGATAATTCTAGAATATTTATATGATACACTGAAAAAATTGAAACATTATATATTTCATGGTTTGTGTTGCCCAGGAAATAATTTACTATGTTGGGTAATATGTAAAGCATTAAATGAATGCCTGATGATCTATTAGATTGAAACTCCAAATGGATGTGGCTTTTCCCACGAGCTAGACCTGGATAGATTATATAGCCCTGCTAGGGTTACAGGAGAACGCTACCCCTCCCAGCAAATGTAGCTACCCAGGTGGGGCACAAACTCTCAACCTCGTGATCTCAAATCACATGCTGTACCACTGAGCCACCTCGCTCCCCACTGGATGTGTTCACTAAGGGTTTACATCCATGGAGTGGTTGGGGCTTATTACTCACATAATACCTCTCAGAGATGAACAACTGGCTACTGTCATCTTAAATGTCTGGATTAAGTAGCCTAAACCAAATTTAAGTCCTCACTGTGCCTTGAGAATAGGGTACACCCTCTCTTGGTGATGAACAGGTCAAAAGTCTAATAGGAGCAGCTATTAATTAAGCACTTTGTTTCTTCTAGGTATCTCATGCAAGTATTCACAACACCCATCTTTGCAAAGGATACGTTCTTCTTGGAGGTAATTCAGCGGTGTGGAGCTCGAGGTTTTGGTGCCGGTAATATTACTGCACTGGCCAAGTCCATCATACTATACAAACAGCAGTTGGAAAGAGGTACAATACTAGCTGACTGACCCCTCCAACCTGTGGAAGGGTACTAGACAGCTGTGGTTCTCAAACTTTTTGGCCTGTGATCCCCCGGCCTTCCCCCAGGCATTTCCACACACACGTACGCGTGCACACGTAAGTGCTGGCACTGCCTGCGTGCATATTTACGTAACTTTTTTTTTTTTTGAAGAAAAAGGTACAAGGAATATTGTACCACGACTCTTTATCAGGGAAACTGTATTTGGGGTTGTTTATCTATGGCTGGATGGCTATACATAAAAGTGTATACAGTTTTATAGAGGTTGCAACCCCCATAGAGGGGTTAGGGGGTTAGTACAGCTTTATCTGTCAAAACACACCATCTACAGGACCCTGGGTGAATTAAGATGGATAAATGGGGGGATTCCCATACACTACCTGAAAAATTTTTTATCTTAATACTGCACTGTATTTTGAAACATAACAAAGTGTTTAAAAGTACTGTAATCTGCAGTAACATTTCATGAATGTGTATGCATGCTCTCTTTATCACAACTGCATAAAGAATGAACTTATAATACATATAAAATACAGTATCAATTCAGAAATATCTGCCTTAAGAAGAAACATGAAGAGTAACAACACTCATCGTGAAACTATCGATCCCCTGATTTTACATACTTTTTAGAGCAAATATACAGTACACTGCATAATTCACTGATACCAATTATGTGTTAAACAGTATTAGAAGGGTTAGTGATATTTATTGATTCTGATAGGGTTAAGAAACACAGTAACATATTTATGAGAAGTAATTAATACATAATTTGGTTCTTTTCAAAGTATGATAATTATGATGTTCTTAAAATCATGCAATACATACAGTAAAAATACAGTATGGTATTATAGGCCTCCAAACTGAAATATCTAAATTCAGCACACTGATTACTGCTTATAAATATTCTTGTCGTGTCACCTTCAGATGATTCTACACTGTGTGACATGCCAAATAGTTCTTGTAGCCCAGAAAATGATTTACTGCATCAGATGGTAACTACTGTGTGGCAAAGTGGATGCCTGGTGGTCTAGTGGGCAAAGGCAGTCCGACTGAATGTGGCCCATAAGACTTTATGCAAGGGTAGTTGGGGTTCATTGCTCACATACTGCCACTCAAGGATCAGGAACTGGTCACTCACACTCTTTCGATAAATGTTAGGACTAAATCTGCCTAGCCCCAGACCTCTGTGCTGCAGTTGGAGCAATAAAAGATTGGATAATGTGCCTTGTTACTTGATTAAATTGTCTAGGCAGAACTGAAATGTGAATTGCATGATTTAGTGAACAGGTCTGGAAGTGTGTGTAAGGAACTAAATTAGAATGTGATTGTCACCAAGGAGGGATAACTCTTCATTATACTGGTTTTACTTTATCGATATAGTTATCCATAGCCAGATTCTATAATTCCATATGGGGTGGCTGTTTGTCTTTCAGTTAGTTGTATTAAGTGGAGGGGCACTAACCCTCTGCAACCCACTCGCTGACACGTAAGGAACACATAATGGGTTGGTTATATGGTTACCACCCAGCATTGTAAATGGTTTCCTGACTTACAGGAAACCATTAGACTTGTCACTCAATGTAAAGTCACCTGAAAAGGAAAGAAGAGTACTAGTTTGTGACAGGCACTTGGCCTAAAATTTCCATCTCTTCATTTTGAGTGCTGAGTTGTAAAAATAAATTTACACTAGTATATTTTGATAGTCACGAAGAAGTACTGTGCTGTGGAAAGGATGGTGACTTGACGAACTGACCATTTCTGCCACTGAGCTATGAGAACTAAACCACTAGAGAAGAAGACCAAGATGAATTAAAAACACTTAAGTCAGCAACAGGCCTCATAATCCTGTTCTCTTGTACCCAGTCATACTTGGTATAAGAACTGAAATAATTACCTTTTAACCATACAGAGGTGGAAAGAGTATATCTACATAATACTGTACAGTTGATGATACCTGAATACATAATTCAGTCTAAATAACTTGGCACACTGAAGCTGTACTCTGAATATTTCCTCTGACAAATTTCTGCATGTCTTCTGATATATACTGTTTGGTTCAGCTGTGGTTTACCTCAGTGATTTTTCATTATGTGGGCTGCAGGTATCACGTTATTATCTCACATGTTGTTACTAGTACAGCATTATTTCACACATGTTAATATAGTTTAACTTTTTACAATATTATTATTATTCTATCTATCTATCTATTGCCAGACGCCTCAATCCCGTTCGGGGTGGCCACACACAAATTGCCTCCACGTCGCCCTGTCCTCCGCCATTTCACTGCCCTGCTTCCAACTCACCCCCTCCTCTCTCATATACCTCTCCACCCCATCCCTCCATCTCATCCTCAGCCTCCCCCTCCCTCTTCCCCCCTCCACCTCACTCACATACACACTCTTCGTCAGTCTTTCACCCTCCATCCTCTCCACATGGCCAAACCACCTCAGTGTATTCCTCCTAACGCTTCCTATCACATCCACATCCATACCACAACGCTCCTTTATATTCTCATTTGTCAGCCTGTCCCTCCTCTTAAATAACTCATTACAGCACTATTATTATTTTGGGTAGGTGGGGGAGCTCATCATCCACTCACTTGATGTAATGCTGCTTTGGGTGTCTGCCCTTTCCTCTCATCCTTCCTTCCACTTCTGTCTTTCTTTCCTTCATTCTTTCCTCTTTCTTCTGCCCTCAGGTGATGTTACACTCCCTCTTCTGTCTTTCTTTCTTTCACTCTTTCCTCTTCCTTCTGCCAATGGGTGACTGTACACTGAGTGACAAACGAAATGGTTTCCTGTTCACCAGAAAACCATTTACTATGCTTGGTGGTAAGCATATACTGTAACCAATTATGGCGCCTAGTGGTTTAGTGGGTAGTTAAGGCGCTTCAGTCGGCTTGAGCCGGTGCAGGTTTATAATCAAGGGATGGTTGGGGTTTGTTGCTCATCTAATGCCACTCAGGGATGAGTGGGGTTGGTCACTCTCATCTTAAATGTCAAGAACAACTTGCCTAGCCCCGAGCTTCTACGCTCCTCATGGGGCAACATGAGATTGGATGATGGATGGATGGATTATTTTGGGCTACAGGTATCTGACACGTATTATTTCGCACAGTAATACATTACTTATATTATTATTATTATTATAGATTACATGTGTTATAGTATTAATTCAGACATTATTATTAATACAGTATTATTTCACATATATTATCACAGTATTACTTTTCATATCATCTTTACCCATGATTATTATTTTTAATAAAGTATACGTATAATTGTTATTAGTCATTTCTTTTCCATTTCGAAGGTTTTGTACATGATTTCATGTCTGCATTGTGCATTGTTCATCTGATCATGGCTGTCTATGCTATATGACCTTTGGTAGTATCTATATTTAATCCCTTATCACTGTTACCCAAATCATTGCTTTATAATCACTAAAACATGCTTGCATGCATCAGCCTTTGTTACCTAATGGTGACTTTCCATACTCCTTGATCTCCAGCAGCCTCTGTACAGCCCCTAAACCCTGAGGCCACCCACTATCACCTCATCCTCAGTCTTTTTCAGTCTGCCTCTCGCAATTCCATCCTAATATTCAAACCTCTCACTTTCCACACCCAGTTGTCATCCTCCATCCTCTCCCCATGCCAAAATCATCTCAATCTATCCTTTCTCATTGCAGCACTAATGCATTCAAGTCCCATCCTTCCTCTCCACTCTTCATTCACAATCCTAACCCCCCCCAGGTCTGCCATTCAAGGACGCACAACACATCCATTTCATTACTGTCATTTCTGTATGTCTGAGTCTATAAATATTCTCTTCCTTTACTGCCCAAGTCCCACTACAATTCAGCATTAAATATGTAACAAATGCTGCATACAAGGGCCACTTAGCAGGGAGGGAGAGGTCTCCCAATGGCAGGAGGGGCAGCAACTCACTACTCTTCTTCCAGCCACTTCTTGCCCTCACTGTTGAGTTAGCTCCAACTCAATCTCCAGCACATATCATGTCCCTCATAACAAACTCCACACACTCAAGAATCTCCAGCAAGCTTAATCGTTTCCTGCCTCTCTGCTTCTGTGTACTCTCCTTTACATACTGCACATTCATATCAGCATTATTTAGCAGCCTACCTCTAATACCACTGCATCTCTTAAACACCCACTTTTCACAAACACTGCATGAAATTATTATTAATAAAATCATTATTAACAGTAACAACCAGCTGCATACCCTCTTCAAGCATAGAGGGTCACAGTACTGAATGAGATGTGATTATTGCAAAGCTGGGTCCGGAATAAAGTTTTCTATGCTTAGTACTATAGTTATACGGTAGTTATTTGGCAAAAAGTGAATACAGAAGATTATATTATTGCAGGGGGAAAAGATAACAAGTATTATCTATCATTTGATTTATAGTGGCAATACACTTCAGTAAAAGAAAACTGTTTCATAAATTACAAGCCATGTATATATTTATCACTACTGTGCATTTGTCTTATCCTGATGAAGATCCCTAAATCCTTTGGGTTCAGTTGATGACTAAGTGTAGTCCAAGTGAAGGGCTGATCTCGGTTGATCTCAATACAGTAGTAACCAAAGACTCATTCCTACCTCATTACTAAGGCTCATCTAATTTCATACAACCACGACTCAGTATTCACATTGTGGTAGCAGCCCAACTTTGTCAGGTGAATATAAATGAAAAATAGCAGCTGTAATTTGCTGGCATTAGGAAGCCTACTAACATCTTTTCCTTCATATGGCATGTTTAATATTCTCATGTATGCTACTTTCACAACCTGTGCCAGATATCAAACAAGTAAAATAAAAGAGAAATTGGTGTAATGTGCAAAGTAAATCACTAAGGAAGAGGAACTAGAAAGCCTCCTACTCTTACAAGAACATGAAGAACTTCATGGAATAAAGCCAAACATGACAAAACTGAAACCAAGATAATGGAGGAAAGAATATATTAATTCTGGTCAAGTGGCACCTCCATGGACTGCCTCATTTTATTTTTATGATAATACTCTGTGGTGGAACTCCAATGGCAAAAAATCCAATTTAAACTCCATTTTCCTCAGAGTTTCAGTTATGGCTCATTCATTGCTAACCAAAGGAGAGTTTCATATGACCCTAGATATAAAATGAACTAAACTACATTACAGAGGAAAAACTTCATGTGGTGGCACCATTATAATCACGCACTGGATACCAACATCCCTCAACTCCCTTCTTATCCCCTGAAAGGATGCTGGTATACTGTGGAAGGGAAACTTAATCTGCAGTCCACCAGCTTCACATTTCAGGAGGGCCTAAGGCCACAGCAACTGCAACAAGCCCTCTATAAACAGATTAAGTTATTTTGCACAGGTTGCACATGACAATCTTTTTCAGCTGAAGGTAAGTCTAAAGCATGTTACTTAACTGACAGAGCCTTAACCCCCCCCAGCTTGGTTGGTGGCCAAGTGGACTTAGATTGGGGGGGCCAATTTAAATAAAAACTAGGGAGACTCATTCCTGTCTCCTACAGCTCATTGATTTCCATTTAACAACTTGGTAATGATGCTTTGACAGTGATTCAGTTACCTCAGACAATAAACAAACTGACCATAATAATTAAACTGCTGAAAATTACTTTGATCAGCCCCCTGAACTGCATGAAATTCTCTCAGCTGGATAAAAGTCTAGATTTAGCCTGATTAAAATGCCAAGTGATTCCAAGGCAGCTTCTGGTTGTTGACTTTGTGGTCCGAGCTTCTATGTGAACCTGGTGGACTGCAGGCGGACATCCCTTGTATTTTATTCTTCCTGTTATTAAACTATTTTATTCAACTTCAGAAGAGCCTGCAGTAGTGTGGGGAATAATGAAGGTTATATCTAATATCTCAAGTTTGAAAGACTCCTCCAAACCAAATAAAATCATCAGGAGGTAGCAAGAATAAAATGAAGAAGACGCCCCCACACTTCATGGATTAGGCTGTCATTCTTCTTCAGTCCATCATCCACTTCAGGGGATAGAGAAGTAGCTGGGCGATGATTGTATTACCAGGCAACTGAACTCCCTGGCTGTATCAGTGTCACCACATGAAGGCATCTCTTTCAACAAAAGGGTTGTCACACATAAAAGATGCAAAGATCATTAACAACTTATTTTTTAGGTGGATAAAATGTACCACATGAACCCTATACTTTATTTAAATATTTTGTACATGAAATTATGTGTCATGTCTGTATTTTATGTGGCTCTTGGGATTTCATAACACTTTTGCCTTCACATATATTTTGCATATCAGTTTAGTGGGTAATTACAGCGCTCCAATCAGACTGAGCCGGTGAAGGTTTATATCCAAGGGGTGGTAGGGGTTACTGCTCATGTAATACCACTCAGGGATGAGTGAGGCTGGTCACTCTCATCTTAAATGTCAGGACTAAACTCCCTAGCCCCAAGCTTCTACTTTCCTCATGGGGCAAAGTAGAATTGGATGATGGATGGATGGAGAATTTAATACCTGTACTGTCTTGTATGTTCTGAATGTAAATATATCAATACTGAAAAGATGTAATGTATAAGAGAATGTTAAGGTGTAATATGCAAAAACAAATCGCTAACGAAGAAGTGCTATGAAGCCTATGTCACCTAGAATACAACTTTACATCAGCACACAAAATTATCACAGTTACAGCTCATGTCAGGCTGGCCTCTGCTGCAGCCACCCATCAATGACAAAATTCTGAAAGTAATACATGTCCATTAATCAACTTAAATTTTTTATAATCATCCAATGACTCTACACTGAGTGACACACCAAATGGTTTCTTGTAATCCAGGAAACCATTTATGACACTGGGTGGTGATTACAGTATATAACCAAATGATACCTGGTGGTCTAGTGACTTAAGGCCCTCCAACCAGATGAGGCCCACTGAGGTTTACATCCATGGGTTGGCTGGGGTTTATTACTCTCATAATGCCACTCAGGGGTCACTGAGGCTGGTCACCCTTGCCTTAAATGTCAGGACTAAATAGCCTAGCCTCGGGTCCCTATGCTCTTGACTGGTGCAAAAGAGAACTGGATGGTGGATGGGGATAATGAGTAAATTCCTAATACCTTAAATCTGATGGGATAATTTTTTAGTTTACTCTTGCTACCTCTGCACTATTTCATTCAGCCTAGAGAAGACCACTTGCAGTGAAGGTATACATAAATGACAAACTCCTAAATGCATTATTTGTACATCAGTCACAACTCCCTACATCCTTAAACCTACAGTCAGACTGATTGATAGGTATGGTAGGAAGGTAGGAAGACAGATAGACAGAAAGACAGCTAAATAAACAGACAGACACAGGCAGACAGAAAAACTTCCTCACACTCACCTATTTGCTGTATATCATGCACATCACTTGGGCAGCTTCTTGACGTGCCTGAGTTCGTGTGTGAGCCAGATGGCGAAGGAGAGGGTGAGGAGAGAGCCAGACTGATGCATGGCTGCCAGGGCCGTGGGTACATACAGCAGCAGAGTTGAAATACCCAAGCCAACCTGAAACATTTTAATCCCATTAGTCTGAGGATTCTCTCTCTCTCTCTCTCGCTCTATTACCTGATGATTTATTTGACATTTAAAAGACCTGGCACTGAAGTTGTTATGGAAGGCCACTCCTCCAATTCAAACAGTCTCTCCTAGACTGAATAAAATCATGTAAATATACCAAGACTAAAATAAAAAATGTTATCAGACTGAAGGCGTAAAACTGCAACAAAAAATAAATTAATAACAAATAAATAAATAGAAGCCAATTCCATCTTTCACCCTCAAGGTAAAGGGGCCCAAAGTTAGGCTACTGCAGACTTGTACATTTTGGAGTATAAAACCTGATTACTTCCCTGGATGGCAGTATATGACCAAGAAATCTCCAATTACCCCTCAGGTAGCCAGTCTTATGCAGTAATAAGAAAATGTAATAGTCAGTCCAATACAGTAAGTCCCTGTCATAAGTTTCCTTTGTTTATGTTCTAATTCATAATGGTTTCTGCCTGAATGGCGGCTGGGGTTTACTGTTCACATAAACTGTTCACATAATGTCACTCAAGACAAGTATGGCTGGTCACCCTTGCCTTGAATATTAGGACTGAGTAGCCTAGCCCTGAACCCCTACGCTCCTCCATCCATCCATCATCCAATCCTATGTTACCCCATGAGATGTGCAGGAGCCTGGGGATAGGCAAGCTGGTCCTGGCATTTAAGATGAGAATGACCAGCCTCACTCATCCCAGAGTGGCATTATGTGAGCAATAAACCCTAATCACCCCTTGGATATACACTTACACAGGCTCAATCCAATTGAAGAAAAAAGGATTGAATGATGGATGGATGAATGGTGATAACAGTGTTGAGTTTACCTGTGTCCAGGCCATGGCCCCTAGAGCAGTGGCGGCGGTGTAGGCTCTGGGTGGCAGCTTTACACCGCGACGTGACCATACTGTCACAGCTGTTGCCATGCACAGTGCTACTGTACCCTGGGGGGGGGGGGAATCATCAATTCTTCTTCATCATCATCATCCAGACCACTATTCCCAATAAAGGAAGGGGTGAGCGAGGGTCCAGAGGGCATGGAGAATAACTTGATAGACTGAGACCTAACCAAAGTCTGCCCAGTTAAACTTTAAACTAAATAACAAAAACATGTAATTGGATTGCAGATGTTAAATATTATGCTTATGGTTCAATTACCTCAACTTGGTCTACATTTTTGTCCTTTTGCATCTTATTTCATGTGTAGCTCAATGGAAAAACAAGACAATGTTATGACTCTACATTCTTTCCACGGCACTTTTTCATGACTGGTACCATATTCCAGTGTTCATCTTTTACTTCAACTTTGCATTTAAGATGGAGAGATGGTACTTTTAGGGCAAGTTAAAGGGAAAGCTGCCAATGAATATATTTCTAAGAGTCAATCGTTTTCGTTTTCGTTTTTAAAGGCTCCAACATGCTTGCATGTGTCGGCCTTGGTCACCTAATGGCGGCTCTCCATGCTGCACGATCCATTGCAGCCTCCCTGTTCAGTCCCTTAACCCTAAGGTCACACTTAATGACCTCGTCCCATGTCTTTCTCGGTCTACCCCTCATAACCCCACCCCCAATATTAACACTTCTCACCTTCCTCACCCAACTATCATCCCCCATCCTCTCCACATGTCCAAACCACCTCAATCTACCTCTCCTCATCACAACACCAATACACTCCAGTCCCATCCTACCTCTCAACTCTTCCATTGTAAACCCAGCCCCTCCAGGCCTTTGACACAGGGACGCACTGCACATCCACCTAATCATTGTCATTTCTGTACGTCTGAGCCGGCGAATGTCTTCCTCCTTCACTGCCCAGGTCTCACTGCCATACAGCATTACACTCCTAACACACGCTGCATACAAAGACCCCTTAGCACGTAGGGAGAGCCCCCTCAATGTCAGGAGAGGCAAGAGCTCCCTGAACTTCTTCCAACCACTTCTCACCCTAGCCACAGAGCTAGCTCCAGCCCCACCTCCAGCACACAACATGTCTCCTAAATAACAAAACTCTTCCACACACTCAAGAGATTCACCAGCAAGTTCAATTCTTTCACGTCTGACGATCTCCACCTGCTCACCCCGGCACGCCGTACACATAAAATCAGCATTATCTCGCAGTCTACCTCTGATACCACTACATCTCTTATGCACCCATTTATCACACACACCGCACAAGATGGAATTACTTCCCACGCCCTTGTGGCAAACTGCACATGGCCACTTTCCCTCGTCTTTGACAGTACCGCCACCAACCCTAGATATCATCACTTTTGTTTTATCTGCATTTACCCTTAAACCCTTTTGCCCCATACCATCTCTCCACTTCCTAAACCTTTCCTCCGCCTCCCTTTCATTCTCTGCAATCAACACCAAATCATCAGCATACAACAACTCCCACGGGAGTCCGTTTCTAAAGTCACGTGAAAGGGCTTCAAGTACCATGATAAACAACATGGGACTCAAGACTGACCCCTGATGCACACCAACATTCACGGAAAACTCATCACTCAAATCTCCATTCACTCTCACCTGGGTGTGAGCACCCACATACATGGCCATAACCACCCTAACCAGCCACTCCTCCAAGCCAAGCTTTCTCATTGCCCACTTCACCACCTCTCTAGGGACTGTCAAAGGCCTTTTCCAAATCAACAAAAACAAAATAAAGATCCCTTCTCCTACCAATATATTTTTCCTGAAGCTGTCGAACAATGAATGTGGCATCAGTGGTCCCCCTACCTGGCATAAACCCAAACTGCATCTCATCAATATTCACTCTTTCTCTAATCATACCTTCTAAAACTCTCTCCATTACCTTCATTATCTGATCTAAAAGCTTTATACCTCTATAATTCCCTCTTTCCAGGGCATCACCCTTCCCTTTATACACATTTACAATTACACTCTTCAGCCAATCATCTGGGACAACACACTCATAAATAATCCTATTTATCAGGTCAGTGACTAAACTCACCCCTATATCGCCTGAGGCCTTCAACATTTCGGCAGTCAACCCAGACACACCTGCTGCCTTCCCCACCCTCATCCTGCCTATTGCCTCGCTCACAGTAGCAGTATCAATCAAAGGCCAAGGGCCAGACACTGGATCTGCTGGCTCCAAACCTTCCTGTCCCAGTCAAACTCCTCATTCAACAACCGGTTATAATGCTCTCTCCATGCATCTTTAATATCCTCACTGTTCACCACTACCCTTCCTTCATCATTCTTCACACACTGCTCACCTATGATATCCCGATTATCCCTCTTCACCTGACCTGCCACCCTAAATATATTTTTCCTTTCCCCATGATTTAGGTTATCAAGTAATTGTCTCTGTGACTCAGACTTTGCCCTGTATACCTCTCTCCTAGCCCTACGCTTGGCAGCCAAATATTCCTCTTTGCTACCACCCTTCTTCCATTCCCGGGAAAGCCTTCTTTTCTCCTTAATTGCAGCTTCTACACCCTCATCCCACCATGAAGTTACTTTATGTCTTGGTGGTCCTCTTGTCCAGCCGCATGTTACATCAGTAACTCTCAAGAAATTGTTCTTGAGGGCTCAGTACTGTTCATTAACGCCTCTGTCTACAGCTCCCTGTTCAGCCACCACTCTCCTCAACTCGCTATAGAAGGCATCCCTTACTACTTGGTTTTTCAGCTTCCATATTTTCCTCCTAGGTACATAAGTCCTCTTTTTCATCATTTGTTCTTTAAGCACCATATCACAAATCAGTAGTTTGTGCTGCTGCACACACTCCTCACTTCCTATAACTTTAACATCCCTCACTAACCTCCTATCGGCCCTCCTAACCAGAAAATAATCTATCTGACTGCTATTTCCCCCAGACTCATACATAATTAACCTACTGTCTCTTTTCCTAAAATATGTGTTGCACACAATCATGTCCGTTGCCTCCCCAAACTCGAGTATCCTTTCCCCTTCCGCATTCCTTAGACCATATGCACAGCCCCCATGCACTCCTTCATAACCTTGGGCTGCTTCACCTACATGACCATTTAAGTCCCCTCCCAAAATCACTATCTCATCATCCCGCATACCACCCACTACACGTATTAAATCATCCCAAAATCTATCTTTCTCTGATTCATCCAATCCTGCCTGTGGAGCATATGCCGATATAATCACAGCTATCTTTCTTCCCAACAGAATTTTCACAACCAATATCCTATAAACACTCTCAAAACATCCATAACATATTCCACCCATTTCTCCGCAACCATCACACCAACACCTCCATATCCATCTGTCCTCCCCTGCCAAAACAACTTATAGCAACAGTCCTTCCCAACAATCTTTCTGGCTGATCCACCCCTGTACCGGACTTCCTGCAAACACGCCACGTCCACCCACCTCCTACTGAATGCCTCAACGACTTCCCCTGCTCTTCCAATGCTATACCTATATATTTTTAATCTAGCCTGTGGGTTTGCATGTTACTTGTTACTCCTGCACAGAGTACCATATGTCTGCTGGACTATCAAACACAAAATGTTAACAGTAACAGCTAATACTACCCCCTTTTAAGGTGGGACTTACTTTTCCACATGCTTCACTATGAGGTAGAGCAAACAGATTCCCCCTTCACTCACCAAAATCCTGTGGTCAAATTGGACAGTGGTGGGGTTCTCTGTGAAGTTTCTGAGTGTGGGAGAGAATGCCAGGAGGTCGCTGGGGATCCATCGGTCTGCAAACTTGGGGAACGAGTTGTACACCAACCCTGCATCTAATCCAGCTACCAATGCACCTGTAAATACATATGGTTGAGTATATGATCAAGTCTAATGAAACTCATATTCAAAGCTTAATCATAAGCCCACAGTATATATAAACTAGTAATAAAATGTCTAATTTTACCTGTTTTTTTAATCACAATTTCTTGGAGAATTGATTATTCCTCATTATTATTTAATGAAAAGAAGTTGTAGACAAACTCTTTATGAAGAACATGGTATCAAGGAAATGTAAGTGGCTGATGCAGGACAGGACTGGAATTAACAACTCAAACACTTTCACCACTCCTACTCCCCCTACACCCCTACCCCCACAGGCCTCCCTAACCCATCACTTCTCTCCCCTTCACCATTTCTGTGGGGAAGGGAGTAGCTTGAGGGGGGTTGGGGCAGCAGTAGGCTAGACTTATATCAGTAAGACACCATACAGTACCTGACAGTGCAGTAATGAAGACCCAACCTTTGGTCATGTGGGCAAACTTGCGGAACTTTCGGGCCTGAGCAGTCACCTGTGAGAAACAAAAAGACTCTTAATGATACTTGTCCATCCATTCATCCATCATCCAATCCTACGTTGCCCCATGAGGAGCGTAGAAGCCCGGGGCTAGGCAGTTGGTCCTGACATTTAAGATGTAGGCCTACTTGTAATGCTAGCAAAAAAGACTTTATTACAAATAAGGGATGCATTTCAAATACTCATGACTTTTCTTTCCATACAAATAGGTAGTGTATATCAGGGGATTCACATGTACAATTGCAGTGGGACTTTAATATGCAGTTTTTCTGTAACTTACTCCTTCCACTTCAACTTGGCCCAGATTTTCATCCTTTAGCAGCTTGCTTCATGTAGCTCAATGGCAGAAAAAAAAATACCACAGCTCTGTCTTTCCCACAGCAGTTCTTCATGACTAGGACCATATTCTAGTGTTAATGTACCAGTACTTTTGCAACTCAGCTTCCAAGATGGGGAGGGCAACATCAAGCCAAGTTAGGGTTAAAAAGAGGATACAGGTAGCAATGAACTGGAGATGATTACTGCTGGATGTACCTGCTTTATACCCTGTGCTGGATATACAACCTCGAGGCCATTCCAAAGAAAGAGGCTATAAAGGACGAAAGCCATGCCGAGGTGTGATGCCAGGCGATACTGTGACACTCGAGGCACATCTGATGGCTCCTGGAATCTCTCCTTCTCTAGACCTGACTTCACCATATACCAACCCAGCAGACCCTGGAAAAAGGGAGTAATAAATGTTCAAAATGGAGTTACACTAAAAGAAAAAATAAAATACAAATAAAATAAAGGTGAATGAGGAGTAGAAACAGAGGATGAGGTGGAGGGATAGGGTGAGAGGTATTAGAGAGGGGATGTAAGCTGAAGAAAGGGCAATCATAAGACAGAGGACAGGGAAGCTTGGATGGGATTCATTTGTGTCTACCTCTTATGGGATTACAGTGTCTGGCAAGCCAGACATACAGATCACAGCCAAGAGACAATTTTATATAGCACAAAAGAGACTTTTCAAAACAAGTGGGTTATGGTAGATATATCCTACATTCACTGTCACCTCGGAACCGCCTGGAGAAAGCCAGCATGAATCATAAACAACATTACTGAACTGAGGATGTTAAGAGAGTTTCACCAGGCATCCAATCAATATCCCACACACCAAGACTCTGCTTGAGTGGCTGAGAGAACAGCCCTTGTATCAAAAACACATAAGATAGCCAAGCAGAAGAGACAGTAAAAATCTGATGACCACTCAAAACCCCACATGCAAGCATTCTTCTTGAGTGCCTGGGAGAACCTGTCCTTGTATCAGAATACATAACTGGGAGAAACCAATGGCAAAAAATTAATATAGAGTAAATAAATAAATAAAACACCATCAAACTGAAGGTATTAAGTGACTCACCTGGCATCCAATCAACAGCCCACATGCAATCACTCGCTTCTTGAGTGCCCGGGTGAACCAGCCCTTGTGCCAGAAGTAAGCAGCCGGCAGAAGAAAGCATGTCCCGATTGTGCGTCCCCACTGCCGATGGCCATACTCCATCCACCATATAAATTTAAAATCTTGTAAGCTTATGTCCTGGTTCTTCCTGTAAGTGTCAATGAATAAAAATGTAAGATAATTACAATATATAGACCATAGCATATTACTCTCTTAGAGGGGATGCCAGAAGGCAAGATACATCTGAACTCTTCTGAGCTCATGTCTGGGTTCTTCTTACAAGTGGAAGAGAGACAGAAAACCACAATAATGTACGAAAATAAATAAATAAATAAACAAACAAATACATTAAATCAAATAAAGATGGCATAATACTTTTTTAAAGCCATACAGATGAGTGATAAAAGGCAATATATATTTAAACTGGCATTAGGATTAGCCTTCTTTGTCTCCTCTCATTTATACTTATCTGATTAAAATAATCTGGCATCAGCTGGAACAGAACAACAGCGTTATTCTGATCATGAAAAGGTTAAAGTCCAAATAACATACCGGTATTAACTGGATGCACAAAACACAAGAACTACCCTGGTACAAGTCTGTTAGGAAATAAACACCAAGTTAGAAAAATGACATCTAAGGGGGGAAGAACAATGATCATGAGGCATACTGTAATATCATCTGCTCAGCAGGAAAAACTCAAATGACGTATGACAATGATTATGAAGATATCTAACCCCAATTGCACAATACTATTATCAGTGCACAGTTAACTAACGAAAATGAATACTAGCACTAGTACAACCCATATAAAAAAATCTGTTATGTATATGTCTCAGTATTATGCACAGTTATAAGAGAATATGCTCAAGCTTTACTCTCAGACTCAGATAATATGGCTTATAGCAAGGATTTTGGATAGACCTGGTAATATGCCACCTCTCATGCCCATAAAATCTCCCTTTTACGTTACAGTATTATGTGCAATTATCAAAGAACATGCTAGAACTCTTCTCTCAAACTATGGATAATATGGCTTAGACCTACATCAGAAACTTACAGTAGGCATAGTACTGTGCAACCTCCCATGCCCATAGCATCCCCCTTATATATATTACAGTATTATGTACAATTAGCACACAACAGGCTCAAACTTTACTCTTAAACCATGGATAAAATTGCTTACATCTGGAATTCCGGGTATGCCTTGTACTGTTCAAACTCTCTCTCCCAATCTGCCTGGGTGATTGGTGGACGCTTCCCAAACAAATGCCAGTCAGTCATGGATAACCCGGATTCTGTGAGGCGAGTCAGTCCACCTGGAATCATAGCCAGTTCCCTTGAAAGATGAATGATAAGAGTACATGAAATGAAGAAATAATGCGCATGACATCCATGAAACAGATTCATATTTATTTCTGAAATACAAAATGAACAAATAATACACATGAACACCCATACATATATGCAAGTACAGTACAAGAATAATAAGCTTTTGTGAATTTTTTGACAAGGAGAGAACATTGTTACAACAGTGAATTACTAACACATCGGAACACAAACTAAATCACTTGCTTAACCCCTTAACTCTATGACATCGTTTTCTTTTTTATTCTTGCTGCTGGCTGACTAGATTCAGTTTGAAGAGATTTTTTGCAAGGGGTTAATGAAGGCCATATATAATGTCTCGAATATGATGACACTCTTAAATTAAATTAAATCATCCAAAGGTAAGAACACAATAAAAATGACATCCTAAAGCTGAAAGAGTTAAACTTGGCTTCCACTACAGGTTTACTTTCATCCAACAGAACTGGGCTACTTTTACAACTTGAATACTAAGTCATGGTATACTACAAACTATGACTTGGTTATGAGGCAAGAAGAGTCTTCCTTGGTTATCAAGCAAACCAACCCTCTCTGACTACACCTGGTTATCAAATGAGGTAGATAACGTCAGGGTTCTCCGTCAAACTGAACATACTGTACTACAACACCTACCAATAACCACAGCCCCAAACACCATGCCGGAGCAGCCAAACAACCAGCGGCCCACCCATTTCTTTCCAACAGTGGGAATTTCATCAACTGCCACACGCTGGACATGTTCCTGTGCTAGAGTTGTAGTGGTTCTCCTTATATATGGCTGAATCTGGGTTAGCTGGAAAAAAGTGGAGTGCATCAACATATGTGGCTATATCTGTAACTCTGTGTGTGTGTGTGCGTGTGTGTGTGTGTCAATCATCTGATCAATACTGTTGTGTAATTACTTTCTCTTTCTAGAATAGTGGTGCTTCTTAAATATGAACTGAGTCTGTTTGAAAATATAAAGGGAAGAGTATCAATAAGTGTAGCTATTTAATACTCTGTAGGCCTACTCATCTGTAACTATGGCAATCTGGGTTACAATCTACCATATTTGACATTTTTTTTCTGAGAGCATAAAGTAAATTAATGATGGGTCAAACTTGCCCCACAAAGTTGCATTACAATATATTTTCTTCATGGGTAAAAACCAGGCAACTTTAATACTATGGGGAATAAGAATTACTAACAAAATCAAGCTTCTCCAAAATTCAAATGTCACCTCTGCATTTCCATCCGTTCATAATTCAGATTCTTTTAGTTAATGGTACTAAGTTCACAGTAGCAAACTAACAACACAACTTCAGATACCGTAACTACACTCATTAACTTATGGTTTAAGGCAAAATTTGATACCTACATTTCATAAATTAATTGGTGGTTCTGAAGTTCTTAATACCTTTCATCTATTTTTAATGAGGCTGTGAGTAAACCAGGTGAGTGAAAGGAAAATTCGATTTATCCATTATTTTTTCCACATCTGCACTGCCTTAATTTTCCCGTCAAAAGTGCCCCAACTGGTATGATTCTCCTGTCTCTATTACAACCTAATAACTTTGTCCAAGATTCCTCTCCTTCCAGGATATACATACAGTCAATAGAATCTCAGCCACTACTTAAGATTAGCTATTATAAATGAAGGAAACTGATTATCACCTTCAATCCTCTGCCCAGTGGAAAGCTTCGGCTCAGCTTGGAGATAAGGAAAACAGCACTCATTTCTCTAATATTTCCCTTCTAAATCTCACACTCGAACTCTGATGCTCCCCTTTTCTTCTGGGTATCTTGGCGTTCAGAAGTTAGATATACTGTACGTGACACTGGTCAGTTTCTTAGATTTCTAAGAACCCCTGCCTAAAAGTCTCCTCAACCTCTTGTGTAAGAATATTATTGCACTCCACAAGTTTGCAGAATAAGGAAGGTATTGTTAGCAAAATGTTCAATAAGTTTCTCATTTTGTCAGCTATCAAGGGGAAAATTAATAAGCGAGGTACATCATATATAATTAGTTTTATATACAGTACGTCGACTTTTATAACACTTTCAATACAAAAGTTTATCATGAGATTACAGTCTTAACTTTGTACAATCCCAATCAAAATAGAAATATTCATTTGTACCCCTTATTTCTAGTGCCTCTGTCCATGCTTTTTAATTTTCACTTGGGTAAAGCATATGGCCATGCGTTTGTTTGAAACTTTACATGCTTACGTAATTCTTAAAAAAATAATTATGAAACCGACGATGACTACATAACACAATTGTTTCTTGATGTAAGCGTTGTAAACATTACGATGTGTTGTGATTGATGTTGACGTGAGGTGTGGTAGTGTGCCCTTTAAATCTTGGCTGACAATTATTCACGAAGTTACTGCTACCCTTATTGCAGTATCTCATTAATTTCCATCAAATGACAATTGAGAGTGAATGTCCATGGTCTTATCTTTCAGCCGCGATACAAGTTTTCAATTTATGTATTTTTCTAAAACGATGGTGTCTGGTACAATATAGAATATTAAAACAAATCCAAGTTAATATTACTACGTAATAATCTTAGAATTCGTATTAGACTTGCTCTAGCTTACTATTACCAGCATTTACTCTGTAAAATGTCAAGCAGAGTTACCACATGTTGGAATTTTAGATTTTGTACCGGTACCGTATATATTTGGTGTACATTACTGTATGTTAATAAATAATAAATTTTGGTGAAAATCTAAGAGAGCCTCCTCATGAAAACAGTAACCCAGGTTACCCAATTATCAAAGTACCCCTGTACTGTGGCTGCTGGTAATAGGGTTAGTATGTTGTGGAAATGTGTAATATTGATGATAATTATTGAACCATTAGTTTTACACACAAACCCTACCTAATGATACCTGATGTAACCATGGAAACAGTATCCTTTAAACCTATCAATTTTTATCTATTTATAGCCAGATGCCATTATCCTGTAAAGGGTGGCCATTTGTCTTTGAGTTGTTTTATGGGGAGGGGCACTAGCCTAATGCTCCACCAACTCACTTGTTGACACAGGGAATATGGATAGGATGGTTATATGGTTACCACCCAGCATTGTAAATCATTTCCTGGCTTACAGGAAGGCATCAGGTGTGTCACTCAGTGTCTAGAATTTTTGCGTCATAAAGAAGCTAGCCTGCACTGTGATGAAAATCCGTTTCATAAACTTTGAATCTGTGTGAGAGAGAGGTCTCTTATATTTTAGTGTTAAATATGGACACATAGATTTGTGTCAGTATTGATATGAGGGTATGAGAGTTTCAGATTTTTTCCATTTCTTCAGGCAGAACTTAAGGATGTTTTTATCTCACCTGTGTTTAGTTTGGTCCCTTCAGCCAGAGGAGAGGATGTCTCTTATTTTTCATTCTTGTCTCCTGTTTGCAGGAGAAACATGCACTGGTATAGCCAACCATCTCAACTGCCTGCTTGTACAAACTTCACCTATCTACTTCTCATTCCCACAGAAGAAGGGTGGTGGACAATAGATGAGTGGCAGCTTATGCCTTTTTCCCAATTTATTGGGCTTACATTCAGATGAACCTGTGATCGCAGCTACACTAACTGCTACTTACCATCACTTGACAGTTATATTTGGCTTAGGAGAGGCTGAGAGGGTTATATATATATAGTCCACTTTAACCTTTTCACTAGTTACAAGACATACCACCATGATGAACAGATCTGTTGGATAGCAGCAGGAGTAAAGTTAAAAGTACACCATCACATTGAAGGGCTTAACCTCTGCTGTTGCCACCCACTACCTTTGTTGAATAATGGCTGAAATGGAACCTGAGATTGAGAAGTTTACCTATGTGGTCGTGGGTGGGGGCATTGCTGGTGTTTCCTGTGCCGAGAATGTAAGTTGTGCTTTTTTTTCTTTTTTTCTTTTTTTTAATGTATAGCTGAAAAGACACAGCAGTTGTTTCATATTGAGTTTTCTTTTTATGTTAGAGTATTGATTTCAGACTTTAAACAATACAGAGAGCCCTCTTTTACAGGTCTTTGATGTGTACTGGCAAAATAGTTCTTTAAGTGACTTACTGGTACTTTTAATTTATAACTGATATGTTAAACTACTCAGTAATATACAGAAAAGTTACCTGCTAAAATTCAGCTGATGTCTGTACAGCTAATTTGCCAGTCCTCGTAAGTTTTTTGGTCAGTTGTAGGAAAAAAGTTATGATAAGTTAGAACCAATCCACAACATATATGGTAATGAGGACTACCTTTGCATTAAACCTTTACATAAATACAGTTGTAGCATATTTGAAGTGTATCCATTAACAAAAATAGCAAAGAAAATGTACAGATGGTTATCCTTCCCCATCCTTAAGTGGGAAAATGAGATTAGAATGGTGATGATGATAATGAGGAGGAGGATGGTGAGGGTGATGAGGAGGTATTGGAGGAGGATGGTGATGGTGATGATGAGGAGGATGGTGATGGTGATGATGATAATGTGGAGGAGGATGGTGAGGGTGATGAGGAGGCGTTGGAGGAGGATGGTGACGGTGATGATGATGCTGTAACATATCCTGCGACACTGTCTTGTCTATTTCAACAGTTGTACATGTTACATCCCGAAGAAACAACTCTGGTCATCACCGCCTCACCGTTGATCAAGGCCGTCACAAATGTGCTGCCTGTTACCAAAATCCTGGAGTCCTTTGATGTGGAAGAACGGCCGGCAGAACAGCTACAGACCTCATGTCCAAACGTCACAGTGATTATTGATTCTGTCCTCCGCCTTGATACTGAGAAGCAGGTCAGAATTGAGGGAAAAAAATCTGTCAGGACCTTCCTATCTATCTACAGAATGTCTATATCTATCAACTGTACCTATCTGTCTATAGTCAGGTGCTTTAAATAGAGATTAGTTTTATGGTTTATTGAAAGTAACTTCACAGTGTCACCAAGAAGCAGGCTAGTAGTGTGGAAAAATTCAGATACAGTATTTTGTTTTCGAGTTTTGCTGGCACATATAATTGTGATGTTTTTCAAAATGCAGGATGAGGGACTGTAATGTATATACAGTACTGGTATATCTCTATGTTTGTGTTGCTATTATTAGTTTGATTGATTTAGGAACCATTTATGATTAAATTTATTTGATTTGATTGATGCATTTCATATCTCCAGTGCAATGTTATTCTGCATATGTAGCAGAATTAATATGTTTTTTTTCAGTGTGTCCGTACCTCAAGTGGCAAATGTTTCTCCTACCAAAAAATTTGTCTTTGCACTGGTGCCGCTCCTAAAGTCATTGCCCCAGATTGCCCTCACGTGGTAACAATCCGAGACACAGAGTCAGTACATCAGTTTCAGGAGAGAATTAAAGATGCTAGAAGAATACTTATTGTCGGCAATGGAGGCATCGCTACTGAAATGGTGTACGAAGTTACAGGTATAGTAACTTTTTAACATTATAGCTGGTAGCTGCTATAAGTCAAAAATTTGTTGATACTGTACTTCCATGTTGGCTGTGCAATCTAAGATGTTATATAAAAAATTTGTGTGAGATAAGTGGTAGTATAAAGCACATCAGGAGTAACAGCAGCAGTTGTAGTAATGGTAGTACAGTAGTAGCATGAAGTGCACAGCAGAAAAATTTCTTAGTAAGAGTTTGTTTTATTTTAGGTGTTGAGATACTATGGGCCATCAAAGATAACCACATGACAGCTCACTTTATTGACGCTGGCGCAGCCGAGTTCCTTCGGTCTGAACTTGGGCAGGAGAAAACACGGAAAACTGGCCCAGTCAAGAGGAGCAAATATACAGTTGACAACACACAGGTACGTACCTATTATTGGCAGTGAAAGTCCAGGCACTTCCTCTTCCCTCTCTCTCTAATTACTTTGATTATTGGCTAAAGTTTTGGTGTTAGGAGGTAGATTTGTCACATCCATGCCAATTGTGTGAAGTACATAATCTGAATCTGGGGGCCTATTGTATTTCACAGGGCATGTTCATTAGTTGTTCAGCTGTCATGTTTTCCTATTTTCTTGCTTTCTGGACTTTATGTCACCCTGCCCTTATGTGGGAAAAGAGGTCTGGGTGATGATGATGATGATGTGATGATGATATTGATGATGGTGATGTTAACTTGCTTCATCCTTCTATCCACCAATCAGAATTCCAAAGAGCCAATGTTAGGAGGTGCATTGGGCCCAGATTGGCATGCAGGCTTGGAGCTGAAGGGTAGCCATACACACCGATCTGTTGTATTGGAGACGCTGGTGGAGGTGGCAGCCATATTGGAGCCACACCAGGTTCGAGACCAAGGCAAAACAGTCACTTCATTACACGAGAATGAAGGTGAGAATTACCATAGTAGTAATACTTGTAGCCCTGGGTTCATTAGATATGTGAACCAATGGAGTGCAGGTTAAAGGTTCCCCTCTCCTGCCATCCACCATCCTTCCTTCAAAGGACAGGGAAGTAATTCAGGGAGGTTTGTATAATTGGGACAGTGAAGCCACTTGCTTATATCAGTGCCATAACATGAAAGCATCCCTCTGTAGCACCATAACTGTATTTTTTCCTATTTCTGGACTATACCTATCCTGTGCTTTAGTGAAATATAGAGTTAGGATGATGACAAAAAACTCTAATGACACAGTACCTTACTTTTTTACAGGAGAGTGGCCAGTGTATGTAGAACTTACTAATGGCAAAGTTTATGGCTGTAATTTTATAGTCTCAGCCACTGGAGTCACACCAAATACATCAAGTTTGACTAATGGTAAGTTACTAGAACGCATAATACAGTTAGTACTATAATAAATCCAAAAAGCTTTTTCTGGCATCTGGTATTGTATCTTACAAAATAGACACTTAAAGCTATGCTGCTACCTATAAAACTAATTTGCAAATTCTCCACAGTGTGAATGATTGTAAGGAAAATTATGTTATATATTTGGAACACCCAACTTTTAATAATGACTGCCCACATAACAATAAAGGTGGGGCCAAATGCCCTGAGGTGCTTTTTTGCTGTGTCATTTCTACAACCTAGGCCTTTTGAGCCTGTGGTGATTTTTTTCAGCCACTGCTATGGGATACAAGGCCACTGGATCATGCAGTTTACCACAGTTGGTATTATCCAAGCTATTGTGCTCATTTTACCAACCAGCTCACAAAGGATGGAAGGACACTCGAGTTGAATGGGGCACCAGTAGTCCACAAGATTTGAACCCTGGTGCCAACAGGGCAGTAGCTATGTAGCTAGCAACATTAATCAATTGCCCATTTCGGCAGTTGTTCTGTCAGTTACAGGTAACTCTCAATTATCTGGCGTAATTCAGCCAAGTCCTACGCTGGCCAAAGCAAAACGCCTGTTATTGCATAGTAACCCCCGTCGGGTTATTATTCGGCATCGAGCTGGATGTTGTGTTGCTGTCCGTCTCGAATCTCTATCCTAAAAACTTTTCCACGAGTAAAATATGATATAATAATGATACGTTACAGCATAAAATACAATATAATAATGATACGTTACAGTTATACAGTGCCGGTTGGCTGCCGTTTATGAGTTTTTTTTTTTTTTTTTTTTTTTATTTTTTATGTGTCCGACTCTGGGCATAGGCTTCACAGCCTGCTATCAAGGCCCAGCAGTCCTCCTACATACCATACACCTCTACATGTCACCACTTCGGCGCTAACACCCACCGTCCATATTGAATACATGCTAGGGCTGTCTCATACAGGACTGGTGTATTGGTATTAGCGGGGGTATTTTTACGACATGTCGGCGGGTCTTCTGGTAGATCAGTAAAGCCTGATTTAATGGAATTAAAATCCTTAAACTGTTCCCTGCCCCAGCCGGGATTCGAACCTGGGTCCGTCAGGACTGCAAGCCACCTCTCTACTGACTGAGCCACCGCCTCCCCCATATTACACCTAAGTGCTGGATATCGCATAGAACCGCCTGTTATGTCCCGTTCTGGCGCCAGATATTGCTTTAATAGAGCCGAGCAAGCAGTTCTGGATATTGTGTTGAGCTGGATTTTGCAACGACAGATAACTGAGAGTTTACTGTAGTATGGACTTACTCGCAGGGGGGGGGGAGGAAAAAAAATGTCAGAATACATAATGATGACTTTCCATACTGATCTCATTTGCATCTGCAGGTAATAACTTCACTCTGGGTGAAGATGGAGGACTGCTGGTAGACAAGCACATGAGGACCAGTGTGAAAAATGTGTTTGCAGCGGGGGATGTCTGTACACCTGGGTGGCAGATCGCTAAACACTGGTTTCAGGTTAGTGGTGGATACATGACACCTTGAAGTTTCCTGACCTTTACATGTGGTTTAGCATGTGTATAAATAATTGAAATCAGTGCTTGATGTTACAGTTTGTAGGGATTTTGGAGTGGCTTGTCTGACCATTAGTACTGATAATGGAAGTGCAAAGGCAGTGAGTGAACTTGGGTAGAAGACAAGATGAAGGAAATGTTGTAAATAGAGTAGATACAAGTTTTAGGAAGAAGAGGAAAAAAGTAGAATATAGGAGAGAAATGGAGAAACAACCGGGCAGATACAATTTGCAGCAGATGGAAGAAATTATCATCATCCGGACCTCCTTTCCCACTCTAGGGCATGATGAGGAGTAGCAGCTTCCAGACAGTAGGTGAAATGTGTAAATAAGGTGTTTGTAGAAGAAATGTGTAAAGTGTGAGGTGTTGTGCAGGGTTAGAAGAGGCTAAAGGGTGAAAGGAGGAGTGTGGTAGTGAGGAGGTAAAATGAGCTGTTAAAGACACACAGTGAATGGATGGGAATTATAGGGATGGAGTCTATAGAGTTTATGATGGTAAACACTGCAGTAAAGGAACTGAGAATACTAGTCTGTGATAACTTGTCTCGGGTCCCTACACCTTAGTGGGGGTAATATGGAACTGACTGTTACCATTTTTACTCCTTCCTGCCCATATACCTGTTTGTATATATATATAGTGGATTATGATAGCATAGCCATTAGCCTTACTCCTCATAGGGGATGAAATGGGGTTGACTGTTACCATATTTGTTTACCATTACGTTCTCCTGGCCAGATGCGATTGTGGACCCAAGCTCGTCAGATGGGCATGTACGTAGCTAAGTGCATGTGGGCAGAGGCAGTTGGGGAGGAGGTGTATCAGGACTTCTGCTTTGAGCTCTTCACACACTCCACCAAGTTCTTTGGACACAAGGTCATACTCTTGGGACTCTTCAATGGCCAGGGTCTTGAAGGCAAATACGAGATCTTGCTCAGAGTCACAAAAGGTATGGTGCCGGGATGTGCTTCTTGTATTTTGCAACTTCCAGACAATTTCATTCAATGTACAGATGACCTTTTGAAGAGGAGGGGTTGGATATAGTCTTCATTAATCCTTGCACTACTGCAGTACTCTCCATGCCTCACTAAAATAATCGTATAGTTGGGAAAGAGCAAAAAAAAAATCACTATGTAAGAGATTAATGTGTCATCATTCTTTTGAGGGTCCAGGGTCATCACATCATGAACCTGGTGGAATGCAGGGTAAATCTGCCCTTTTGCAGTCAGTCATCATTTTAGGGGGGGATAGGGAGGCAATTTGTGAAAGGGCTAATAATAAATGCTAACCTTTCTCTCACTTTCTCCTTGCAGGTGAGGAGTATGTAAAGTGCGTTATGGAGGATGGCCGTATGCAGGGGGCAGTCCTGGTGGGAGAGACAGACTTGGAAGAGACATTTGAAAACCTCATCCTGGACCAGTTAGACCTCACACACTATGGGGCTGATCTCCTTAATCCAAGTGTTGATATTGAGGACTACTTTGACTAGGCTGTCTAAGAACTGTACATAACATTAACCTGCCTTCAGAGTTTCATGAGTGATATTATTTATATTTATACATGTACTGTATATTTTTCCTGCTTGTCAGCTACCCTACCTATTGACCTGTTGTTTCCCCCTTCCTTCTTCTCTCTCCCTCACATGAATTTTACATGCTGTGTTACAGTGAACCAGGGGGTGTGGCTGAATGTCATGATTTTTAGTTACTAATAACATTTCTAATGACTGAATTTTAAAAAACTGTGATATTAAGATGTGGTCAAACCATTCGCTTTCATTACGAGCAGATATTTTTACATAATGAATGTAATCTACGTGTACATAAAGCATGTATATGTGTCCAAGTTGGATAGAAATTTGTATACTGGTCTCACAATAAACACTGATTCTGAAGTTTGGCTATTACTATAATAATTTACACTGAATTCAGTCTGTTTTCTCCCATTGATGTGAGTAGATAATTGAAGTGTTTCGTTTGTGTTTAGTATGTGTCAGTTGATTGCTAGATCGAGTAACAGATAATTTATCTATTAATTCAAATTCTGAGGTGCGGCAGACCATTGACTGATTGGTCATTCTATCATGTCACTTCTTTGAATAATACATCCATAGTTAGTTGTGATGCACTTCAGATATACAGCATATTCTTCAAATCTCTTTAACACAGTGATCTGAAAAATTACTAAGTACAGTACTGGTGAAGTTCAGACATCATTATCATGACCTTTTTTTCCATAAGTGGGAACAGTGGAAGCCCAGTAACAATATTCCTACATCCTGCCATACTAGTGGATTAAGAATGAAATGTGTGGTCAAAGAGTAGTCTCAAAATTTGTATTCACACTGACAACTTTGGTCATAGTGTTCGGCCTTGTAGATACACTAAAAAAGGTATGCCAGTGCCTGATGGGGGTTAAATGCTGCATTGTTCTATAAATTTACAAGTATTATCTTGGGGGGGGGGGGTTAGGCTTGTGAGACAGACAGGATTCTCAAGGTTTGATTAATATAGGAATGTTTGAGTGGTCCAATTTACTGCATATGCTGTTGACAGTTCTGCCACTTTTGTAATTCTATGTCCTTGTTTCTGGATCCAGCCTCACCCATCATTAGCTGGGAAAAAAAGGTCATGATGACAATTATTAATGATGATGCTGACAGTGTACCACCTTCATACTTTCCACCTGTTTCTGGATCATACATCACCCTTCTGTAGGTGAGAAGAAGGGACACGGTAATGAATATGTGAGTATGCTAACCATTTGCCTAAAGCAAGTCCTGCTGTGAATTTAAATCAAGAATAGTATAAATTATATATCTTTATTTCACATTCTCGCACCCCCACAACAAACTATCACACATCTGACAGCAGTAACAAGCATCAAGTTATATAGACAATCAGTGTTAACACCAAAACACCTGTGGAATGTAGCCTTCTCCATTCACAAAGGCTATATATATATGAAAAGAAAAAAAAAAAAAAAGAGGTTCATTCACAAATCCGGTAAATATTCTTGGGTAACTTAAAACACTATACCCAGAATAACTCACTAAGAAGCAAGCATTATAAACTACATGACTGTCATTTAATAAACGTACTCCCCATAACGATGAGGGCCAGCGTCATAAGTAGTTTTGGAAACATCATAGTAACTCTTCATTAGCAATATATTCTGCACATTACACCTCTGCATCCTCTCACGTTACTCATGGAAACTGGTGCTGGAAAGAGATGCCTTCCCTTTGTGGTACCAATATAACCAGGGGGATTCACTGCCTGGTTATACAAACATTCCTCATCTGTCTCCTTATCCCCCAAAAGAGGATGATGGACTGCTAGAGAAAGGCAACTTCAGCCTACAGTCCACTGGGTTCACATTAGAGTAAGAACCTGGGGCTACTACAGCTACTAATCAGAAAAATTGATTTTACAATATTTCAATAAAGGTACATGAGAAGTAAAGGTGTAATATGCAAAACAAATCACTGGGGACACAGTATCTTCTCATATGTTACTCGTGAAAATTCCAGTATGTCTATTTCAAAAAATATAAATAACATACATGAAAAAGTGAAAGTGTAATATGCAAAACAAATCACATTATAAGAGGTGCTATGTAGCCTCTTATGCTACCTAGAATATAGCCCTTAGTGAACGTCCTGTCCATGAAGACAAAATGTTATCCACCTAAGATATGTGAAACGGAGTATCTTTCCACTTTAACAGTTCATTCCATTCACAATTGCATTTTCTATTCACTATAAGAAATACCTTACGCTGTAGCAAGTTTCTAAATGAAAACATTTGAAATGCAAAATTACCACACAGAAAATAAGTAATTCCACATACTTTAAGTTTATTTCTCAAGTGAAAAAAAATTACCTTGAGACATAACCTAAATCAAATACTGTAAGTCAGATTTTCTGAGCACTTTAACCTCTTCAATCCAAGATGTCTTTTTGCTATTATTATTGATATCTCCAAACAAGTCTGTTCAACTTTGGAGACATGTTTCAACCTTGAGGGGTTAGAAAAAGCCTTCATTAACCCATTAAGGACTGTTGTTCTCTCCTAAACTGAACAGAATAATCTGAAAACAGTAAAAATACAAAAAAATATGCCATTACACTGAAGAGGTTAGACATATTATTAAACCCAAGAGTATGAAGACAAAGGCAAATCCCAACATTTTACACCATTACTGAAGTCATGACAAAATAAAGTAAGACCATTCTACCTCACTGCTAATTGTGTTATGTACAAATGAATGCACTCTAACCATTTCCTATCTTAGAAGTGTTTTAAAATGAACACAAATTAGGGGTTTGCCCATACCTTCCCATACTAAGTTTTTAATAATACAACCAGACATTCTCTTGGGTTGTATTCTCATCAGCTATAGAATCACCCTAGCACCTTTCTCTTAGTGACTTATTTGCCACACTACACAATAATTTTTCTCGTATACTATTCGTATCACTTCAACATTAATATGGTCTGCATGTAAGATACAAAATACTAACACTCAGTTTATATTAACCTGACCCAGATTTTTTTTCCTTTTCCAGCATACAGTATTTCACATAGCTCAGTGGCAGAAGAAAATATTATGGCTCTACATTCCATAGTCCTTGTTTGTGGCTAGTTATCATTTTCTAGTGTCAATCTATTGTTGCAGCTCAGCATTCACCATGGATAGATGGAAATTCTAGACCAAATTAGAGTAAAAGTATGATAATCAGTCATGTCTAGAAATTAGCCAGTAAGATAGAAGTGTTAGGGAGGTTCCTTAGCCAACAAGAATACAGGCCTTTGACTAAACCACTGGGTGTTGTAAGTTGTGCTGCAGCTTGAGACATAATGAAGGCAGTAATCTTGCTAATCCTTCACCTCACACTGAAAAAAGAAGTGGAATTTATATTAGTTAACAGTACCAAACTTACTTATTTCTACAGCATTTTATACAGCAGTACAGTATTAGTATTTACATGATGCCAGGGTGATGCCTTCATGTCACCAATCTGTGTTAGTTAGCAATACCAAACTTACTAATTTCTACAGTGATTTAATATCTACATGGTGCACGAGTGACACTTACACACCATGTCACTGATATAACTAGGTGGCTCCCTGCCTGATTATACAAACATGCCACGACAACCTCCCTATTCTTAAAAAGAAAGATGCTGGACCATAGGAGAACAGTGATTTCAGCTTGTAATCCACCAAGTTCACATTCAGATGAGCCTAGGGCCACAACAAAAACAGTATCTACACATACACTTTAGTCTTCAGTGTTAACTACTGCACTTTTTCAAGCTCCGTTACTAGACACACTACTTGACAGGTCTCCCACTTTCATACTTTTTTGCTGTCTGGATCCAACATTACCCCACACTGGCAAAAAGCGTCATGACGATGGTGATGATGATACATCAATTGCACATCTGTTTATCCACAAAGAACTATGCCAAACTCACCTACAACCAATGCTGACCCCTTTGGAAAGAGATTTTTAATAAACTAAACACTTCATGTAGTCTTCAGTATAAGTTGGATGTGTTCTAATAATCACTGCTTTATCCACACAAGTGGTATGTACTTTTGTTGGTGTTGCTGGTAAACCCTGGCCAGTCTGGCTGAGCAAACCCATTGACCTGATACAGAACAGTATAAGCAAATGCTTCTGAGGGGTCGTCATATGGGTACAGTACAGTACTGTACGGTACATACATCGTGTAAGGATTTGGCACCCACTTGCAGCACACAGCGTCTCACCAAAGTCAGGCCAGGGTCTTCACCAGTGGGATGCATGGAAATATGAGGAGGTTTGGCTCCCAGGTGGACCTGCTTAGCTCCACCAAAGGTACACAGTGCCACCAAGTGTGGGCTCCTGATCAGTGCCAGTGTATACTGTGACTTGGGAAACCAGCAAACTGGCTGAAGAAGTACAAGCACCCTGAGCTAATACATTCATAGTCACTCATTCCTCCATTCATTATTCAATGAGCCACTTCTCTCCTACATCCACATTTGCTGATGTCTGACCTTACATGTCCCATCATCCCAGTGGTAACAGACTTTACTCCCTCTCATTTTTATCACAGTCATGAAATCTTTCTTCTTTGAAAACAACAACAACAACAATAATAATAATATAAAAAATAATACAGTAATATATTAATCATTCAATCCTTTATGAGACATATGTAAGATAAACATATAGCCTACACTTCCATACGCCTTCAAAGGTAACTATTTTTTCTGCAATGATCAGGCAGCTAAAAACTAGCTCTAACTGCTATGTATATTATCAGATACTGTACAACATATACATGGTTTTCACTTGCAACACAACTGAATAACCACAAGGCAAAATGGCATGCACTCACATCATGGCCATTCCACAATCCCTACAAAGCTAAGTCTCAGTCATGCACTATTGTTCAAGAAACGAGGCAAGCAATACAAACAGTGAAAATATTATCACCTATCCTATCAGTCACTAAAAATCTGACAAATAACCTGTTTCACTAAAAACTATGGCAAATGAAAGAAGTAATTAAAAATCAAGACAAATAATTCACAACAAAGGAAGACAATCAAGTCAAACAAAACTGATCTAAAAATAATTAACAAGTTCATGTAAGATTATTTCCTGAATTATCACAAACCTCCAAACAATGACCAAGCTTTTAACAATTACCTCTTGAATTACTATAAACTACACTTTAATTGTTCTTTTTTTCAATTAGGCAGTTTTTTACATTATGTAAGTGTTAATCTACTCTGTGTGAGTGTTCTGTGCTGCCATGTTGTGGACTACTGCAGTGGACAACACATCTGTACTAAAAGTTGTTAGCAGCAATTACTTCATCACTCATTTGGCAAAAGACATGTAAAATGCTTCAAGGGAGATAGTCAGTGCCTGTGAGAGTGAGTGCTACACAGGATATGGTAAGAAAAAAAAAAATTTAACACATGAAACAAAAAAAAAAGGCAAAATATAATATATGGAAATAAATATGTAAGAATAAGATGGCTGTAAAATGGCAGGTTAAAATAAAACCCTCCATTTGCTGGCTTGAAGGTTTTAGTGCCAGAGTAGCCAAACATTTCCATAAAGCCTGAGTTCCATATTGAAATACTTAGCTACTCAGGCATTAAATCCTGGGACAGTAAATGCTAGCTGTTTACACTACACACTAGCATATGAAAAAATAAATACACTGGTATTGGTAGGCTTTATCTGCTGAATGCATTAATAAACAAGGTACACAACATATGCTGCTAATGCTTGTGGCCATATTCTTAACCCTTTCACCATGAGGGCATCTTATTTGTTTTATTCGAGCTAGGTGCTGGTGAGGGATGCCTTCATGTGGTGGCACTGAAATACCCAGCCAGCCCCAATGACTAGTTATACAAATATCCCTCATTTCCCTTACTAACCCCTGAAAGGAGGATGTTAGACTGCAAGAGGAAGACAATTTCAACCTAGGGCTACAAATACTACGACTACTAGCGTACTATTCGTCCTAATCTCCAGACAATTTTATCAAGCTCAGGGAAGATTTTTTGACCCGAACAAGTTAGCTGCAGTGTCTTGTTTGTCATTCTCACTATATCTTAATTTTTTACTCTGACCAGAAGACCTTCAAATTAAAAGGGCTCCAAACAGCTTATTTACCCTCTCATGGTTGTCTTTTTTAGTGCTTTATGTTAGCTTACATCTAAAAATTTTATTTGGCTGAGTGATCGTACAGCCACCATTAAACCGCTCATAAACTAGTAATTTTATTCCAGCAAACAAGAGGCAATTTTATTCAGGTGAAATTTAGAGGCTGATGGGCTATATCCAGTTGCAGTAATTTAACTCAATATATCACTGACCATATTAGTTATATGGTTACCACCCAAAGCAATGAATGGTTTCATGAGTTATGCAAAACTATTTTGGCTTCTCAATCAGTGTAGTCACCTGAAGGGCAGCACTAAATCGACTGAGTGGATGGTGTAGTACGTGAATAATCAGTCTTGTTTTCCAAAGGGATGACCATTACATTAAACAAAACTTAGCAAGCTGCATGTAAAAAAAGGACAAGAGCACTGAAACTTGCCCAAGAGCAATATTACTGTACTAAATATGTTGCAACGCTAACCCGGTTATTCAATGCAAATGAATACTGGTCCTCATTTCACTGACCATAAAAATGAATGAGGAGACAGAAATCATTAAATACTACTACAAGTATCTACAACTGGACATCAGTGTATATACAACACAAAAATAGCATGTACCTCACTGACTATGGCCATTGCTACTACTGTGGCCCCAGGCTCATCTGAACATAAACCTGATGGACCCAGAGGATAGACCTGTGCTCCTCCTGTCCATCATCCTCCTTTCAAGGGACAGGGAGGGTGTTGATGGATGTCTGTATGACCTCTGCCAAGTTAAAATGGTGACACTACATGAAGGCATCCCTCACCAGCACCAGCTCCCTCACCGATGGGATCAAGAGTACGGCCACAACAACTAAAACAACAAAAACGGCATGCAAGCGTGGATGATTTGAGAGCAAACAAGTACCTTCCACCAATTCCCCCCAAAAGAGTCTCCGGCGAGGCTTAGTTCTGCTTTTGCTGGTTAAATCTGTAAGACTTACTGTAGTACGGCCCATACACCATCTTCACCTCCTGCCTGTTGCCATATATAGAGAGGATGAGGGAGAGAGGGAGGCTACCTGTTACTCTCATTCCACAATAATAATAATAATAACAGTCCTCATTTAAAGTTGCTTCATTATTAACCACGTCCGTATGATGTCATTTTACTCACCTCAATTATGCTACCAAGAGATAATTTAATGCCATTTAGCAACACCCTGTGGTTGTCAATGTGTTAATAAGGGCTACAGCTAACTCCTCAGTTTGAAGTCTACCTTAAGCTGAGTAAAACAATATAGAAATGGAGCAGGTATCGTAAACAACATGTATCATAGTGAAAAGGTAAAACTGTCAAAAAATTAACACCTGTCCTTCACTCTTAATGTTGCTTATGACTCACTACGAAGCCATTTTGAAGTCAGAAATGAATACTTTATTTTTAACCCCAACCAGCAGCATTTGTCACTTAAAGTAGTATTTTGCCTAAACATGTTAAGAGACTTTAAGTGAGGACTGACTGTACTGCAATAATAACACCATATATAATAAATGAAACTCACACAAAATGAGAACATCTATTAATAATAAATAAAGTAAGAGCAACCTGTTACTCTCATTCCACAAGAGAATAAAAATATTAACTGAAATGTACGCAACATGAAAAACACAATAATAATATAGATGAAGGAGCAATGCCCATAAGCTGAAGGATAGAGAGAGAAAAATTACGATCACCTGAAACACATCACTTAAGAAATCCATGGATACTCATATACAGTACTGCTACATTGCATTTGTTCTAACATGACGAAGATCCATAATCCCTTTCAGCTCAGTTTATGGCCAAAAGTAGTCAGACTCGAGGATCAGTTGGACATGCAACCAGAGACTATTTCCCAACTCATAACTAAGGCTCATCAAATTTCAAGCAACCAAAACTCATTTAACTTGTATATGGTCCAATTCTATCAAGTGAAAACAAACTAACTACAATAACATACATTTCTATATTCTAAGTCCTTACTGAAAGTCACCTTGAAAATATTCATGTCAACTCCTAACCCTCTGACTGTGGTGAGATTCTATGAGCTAACTAAAATTGTTTGTTGAAAGCTGAAATCAAACATCTATATATGGCCAGATGCCTCAATCCCATTAGGGGTGGCCACGAACAAACCGCCTCCATGTTGCCCTGTCCCCTGCCATCATGCTGCCCTCCCCCTCACACACCCCTCTCTCATATACCTCTCCACCCCATCCCTTCATCTCATCCTTGGTCTCTCCCTCCCTCTCCCCCCCTCCACCTCACATACATTAAAACATGCAGCTCTTTATTCTAATCCAAAATATTCATTGTGGTAGTTTTTTATAATTCTGGTGACCAGGGTTTCTGCTTAAAACCATCTGTCGTTAGTTGAAATAAAAAGCAAAATGGGTACAGTACAAGTATCAGGACATACAATCCTATTTTTAAGCCAAGAATCTTTCTTAAAGTCTCAAAACACATTCAATACACCTGGTACTGCAAGTTATGGGAATGCATTATTGTCCTGACACTCCTGATATACACTGCCAAGTATACTACAGATACTGTATGATATACCGTACAAGCCTGAAACTGCTGAATCAGCTGTAAAGACAGCAAACAGAACATCAACCCTTTCCATATAGCGACATTTCTATTTTATATTCTTGCTGACATATGAAATTTGAAAGGATTAAATGAAGGCTGTGTCTTACTCTAGTTTACAAAAATAATAATAAAAATGATGATGATGATGATGATGATGATCAATAAAAATTGGATAAACTGAATGAAAATGTGTCGAGATGACAAGACTAAAATGGAAATACAGCACTGGGCTGAATGTCACTTAAATGATGGAATTAACAGGCCATTCTTTCTTATTTAGTGTGGACTTTACAGCCACAAATAAACGAGCTGGGCATTTACGCAAACACACACACACACACACACACACACACACACACACACACACACAAATACACACACACACACACACACACAAACTACAATAACACAAGTAAACTAGTTCTGAGCATACTCCTTTCTCTTGGCTGAGATGAATGATGACACTGAATTACCAAAGAATAACATCACCACATGTAAAGATATAAAATAAACACTTAAATACACACAAAAATCCATAATAAAACAGGCTGACTCTGTATATACGTTCTCTTGCTATGATGAATGAAGGGGATAAAATAAGAAAATTCTGCAATAACATAACAAAAACAAACAGGCTCTATACATACTCCTTTCTCTTTGCTGCGATATTTGACAGCATTGAATTTCCACAGAAGAATGTCACCACACCAATCATGAAGAGGTAGCGCAGTGTGGTGAACATGTCTAGCTGGAGCCAGAAGAGGCAGAACAGACCTAGGATACCTGGTACAGGAAAAGGGGAAAGGGATTAATGAAGAACACATGCTGTAAAATACAAATCAATAAGGACAAGGTGATGGAGATTAGGTAAATCAATGGGAAGATACTGAAGCAGAATGTAAATCAATCATGTCAATAAGTTATTAAATACTGTATTTATGTCTGCAATAAGTGAATCAATACTGATGTCTGCAACTATACTGGAAAAGCCAAACCTGCCTCACCTCCTAGGCCAACATGGAACATGACGGCACTGATGGTAATGGGGAAGTTGGAGATATTGACTCCCAGTCTGGCCCACTGGAACACAAGAATTAAGAGAGGTTACTCATTGTCAAGTTTTGCATCTCAATTCTCCCTTACTCTATAAATCATCGCCATCATGGCCTCTTTCCTACCAAAGGATAACATGAGGTAGGATCTAGAAACAAAGAGAATGTATTAAACTGGGAGAACTGTAAACACCATACTCACTGAAATGGACCAAACAATCATTTACACATCATTCACGCCCTCAGAAAACTGGCTCCACCTCACAAGCCTGTTCATCCTAACGTATAGAATATATACTGTATATACCATATTTTTATTTACAGATGCACTTCACATTTACCTCCAAGATAAACTCAATCCATCATCTATCAAGTGAAAAAGGGGTAGCTATCATACCCATGTCATGTACTACGGTCAGCCCGTGTCAAGATAAATGTCTTGTCAACTTCCAAACCATACTTTCTTATTCACTTGCTCTTCATATCTATCTACCTTCTTGACCTGGCACACATCTTCCCACCTTCAACACTCACTTGCATATCTTGCATATACCCGTTGCACCATCCTACTTGCATCCATTCTCTCCATGGCCATATCATCTAAGCACATACTTCTCATCTTTATTCCCCACAGACTTCCTTAGGTCACATCTTTCAAGAAATCACACTGTTTGTCATCCTACCCTCTCTACACCTCTACAGTCATTACTCAGCAACCCTATTTTCACTGCTTTGCTCTTTATTTGTCATTCTCATGCCAAACCACAGTCCCACACCCACACATTAATGTGGGTGCTAAAACACACTCATGCTAAAAAATAAAAACATCAACTCACAAGAAAGAGAAGGATGAACAGTGGGAGAATGCAGAGGACAGTAAAGGTGGTTGACACGACGTTGGACGGACGAGGATCAGGGTTACGGAACAGGTGCTGGATCTCGGGACGAACCTGCACACACAAAGCAACAAAGTCAGCCTATGTCATGGAATGTCTACCAATAATTATAAACCTCTTGACCATGAGAGTATCTTATGTTACTCATGCTACTTCCAGATGATTAAATGCATTCTGTGGGAGACCTCTTTTACTTTCTGGGTAAGTGACAGTTACTGTATATCTGCCCTCTCCACTTTCAAAGCTCTCTTAAATTGGCTAAACTCTGGCGGTACAAAGAATACTGCATACCATATAAAAGGTGCCACTGTACTAGCCTAAACAAAGTCTGCATTCTCTCTCTCTTTTGATGAACACACTTGAACATTACTGGCCTTATAAGTGTACTGGTGTGGTGCTGATGGAGGTGATGTGGGGGTCTCAGGGAAGGTAAGGGCAAGATCAGCCAGGTGCCACAGTGTTGGGTTGCTGATACATGCATCACCCACCACTAATTCCACTGAGTAAACTCCACTCACTCCACCAAACTCCTTCATGCTGCTACTCACGTCCTGCAAGGTAAAGATAAATATAAGCAAGGAAAATACCATTCAGAGATACGGTAGTTTGGTTTAAATGATCAAATTCTGGCCTCTCCATGACATTCCTGGTATATAATGTACGAATATTGGTAACTACTGTATTCAGTGTTCTTTAAAAAATTGAAGCTCCATCAAATAAGATGTCTTAAATACCTTGTACTATATAAGACCTTAATCAAAAACATTTTTCTCTCTCTCTTTTTCAGGAAAATGAAAAAGCATATTTCTTTAGTAATTAAATCATCTTCACCATCATAACTATCATGAATCATCCCAACAACAACTTCTACCTAAGACACAGAATATGGCAGGACCCAGGATACAAAACAAAGCAGAAAAGCAGAAGAAATGGCCTGACAGTAAGTTCAAAGACAAGAGTGCTGATACGTGTCGATCACAGTGAAAAAGGCTAATCTTGCAATAGAAAACTAAATTAAATTAGGCTCAGAAAATCTTAAAACCTCCCAAAAATTAAGATAAACATGCTGAAGGGAAAATATTTTCAATAACCGTACCCCCCAATTTAATGACATTTTTCATTTTATTCTAAATCATTCCAGATTATTTTATTTATTGATACTTTAAGAGAGACCACTTGTACTGTATGGGTAAATGAAGCCTGTAACTAACCCCTATAGTTTTAATTCCTCTATCTCAACATAACAACCAGAAGCAGCACAATTAAAATAACGGCACACCAACTTAATGTAAGGGTAAAATTTCTTCATACTCACAATATCAAACTTATAAAGGTCATTGGAATCAGCCTCAGCAACGAAGATGATCTCACGCGCAGAGTCAACATGCGTGATCTTGACAAATGCCTGATGGACGCGAGTGGGGCGACCGGATGCCGAGTCCCGCACCAGGAAACGCAGCATTACACGTTGGTGCTGGTCTGCTGACAAAATTTCACCCAGCGTGTTTGGATATGTCACCCTGTCAAATAGCAAAATCATCATTACTATCATTAGGCTGTAGTTATAACCATCATCAGTACCATCATCTCAATTAGACCTACCATATATCAAAAACAATCATCATCAATTCTTCATCATCATTCTGATCTTTTTTCCCACCTAAGAATGAGGTGTGGTAGGATACAGAATCAAGGAAAGAAGTATGGACTATGACTAAAATCATGACCCAAGCACATTCACCTCTGAAATGGGTCCTATTCTTTCTCAAGTGATAGTGTGGTGGCTTTAAATATAACTAATCAAAATACAAACAAACTTTAAATATATCTAACTAAAATACAGACTCTGAATATAGCTGACTAAAATACCAACTGACTTTTGTAAGCTGGGAGCAGTAGACTGATCCGAGTCTGCAGTACCAATCTCAACATTTTGGATGCTGACAGCCGTGAGGACCTTAAAGGTGAGGGTGGCGGCAGTGTGTCCCACCAGCCGTGCATCTTTGGCATCAACGCTCACCACAAGGCGATAGAACCCTCGCGCTGGCCCACGTGACATTACATCAAGCTCATACACACCCCTGTTAATACACACCTATTTTGTGATCTTCAAACACTGGACACTGGCTTTGTATCTTCAAGACACAGGACATGGCAAAGCTAACTTACTGAAAATAGTTCACATTTATGCATGGATATGAGTGCAAACAAACATCTATAAACATATTAGTATAGATTTGGTGGCTCCATAACTGTTACCTTCACAAAATACTATTCAGTCTGATAATATTTTACATACTATACTGTACACAGTGCATTAATAAGTTCTACAACTTTTATTAATATGCAAAGTTTTATGCTACTAAAGGTTTTTAAAAAATTAAAGTGTCTCTTAAACAAATACTGTTAATAAAATAATTTACAAAGGCACTCACTCAGAGGTGGATAGTTGTGCAAGCTTCTCCTTGGATATAATAACCACCTCATCAGACTCCCGTGTGGCCGAGTCAGCGGTCACCTTAAGGGCTCCCAAACTGTTGCCCTTAAGATCCGTCACACGTACCTGGTAGCAAATCATTATACAGTACAGTACAGTAATTCATCACACATTAGCACATAAGTTCTCTGAAAAACTACTGTATTGTGTGAAACTCTATAATCATGTTATATGCCAATTACTTGGTGTGGGCTGTGTTTCAGTAATCCAGATTATCTAGTCAAATACAGTATTTAAGCCTTATCAACACAATTATGACATTCTGACTGGGAATATACATGTGCATTATGCTGACATCCATAAGCTAAGCCTTCACTGCACACCTTGGCTCCTTGACAATAAATGAAGGTGTGCCATGTGAAAAGCTTTCCTGTGTTAAGTCTTATACTGAAAACCATTTTAAGTGAAAGTGTGTTAATCATGTAATTGTTATATTAGTAATAAAAACCAATCACTCTGCAATGTATACCTGTCATTAACCTATACTCTCCTCAGTTTAACCTGACCTAAGCTTCCAGTCTCTCCACCCTGAATACTGAGCTGGAACAAGGGATTAACACAAGAACTGGGCACTAGTAATAAAATCTATGAAAATACTGTAGAACCACAGCATTTTATTTTGCCACTGAGCTATAGGGAGGGATATGAAATAACAGCAAATATATAATGACACTATTCCCACCCAAGGATGGAGAGAGGTGCGATCCATGAAAAAGGAAGGAAAACGTACAAAAACAGGACAAATATCAACGGCATGCTCACTGAAAATGTCCACATCATCAATCACACACCATTCAAGTAGCACCGATAACCAAGGCCAGAGAAGGCAGAAGCAACTACCATAATACAAAAGAGCCATCCACCTAACAAACGTTAATCACCAACCTGAACAGTAGGAGCGTCAGCACTGATGGCTACATTGCTTGCAAGAGTGATGGCCACAGGAACATGGAACCTGAGAACAAACACAAACTGCTGTCATCATCATTCTCCTGACCTCTATTCCCAACTAAGGATGCGGTAAAATAAGGTTCAGAAAACAAGGAAAGTGAAAGTAAAATCTAAGGAAACCTGTCATCCTCATCATCCTGACTCCTTTTCCCCACAAAGGCTGGGGTAAAGTAGGGGGGGGGAAAAAAAAAAAAAAAAAAAAAAAAAAGTCAGTAATATCCATCCATCCATCATCCAATCCTACGCTGCCCCATGAGGAGCGTAGGAGCCCTGGGCTAGGCAGTTGGTTCTGATATTTAAGATGAGAGTGAAAAAAAGTCAATAATATGTCCAGTAAAATGAATCACACACTCAATCACACACAACAGCAAAACTAATCTACTTATCAACAACATAATTAACTAGCTATCTCTAAAAGGTAAATCTGACTTACTTGTTATTGGTAAACATTGACACAGCTTCCAGAAGATAGTACACTCCTTTGGCCATCTGAACGGACTTCCTGGACATGAGGTAGTTGGCAAATTTCACTGCCTGGTCGGGTTTGATGGGAGGAGCCTTGTTGGAGCTTTCAGCTAGTTTGTAAGCCCCACTCAGTACCAGCGCTGTCAAGTAGAAGGGACAGTGGTGACATATACAAGGAATGTGGCATGTAGGGCTGCTGGGCCTCAAAGAACAAGCTATCATGTGGGAAAACCATTAACATCATACCCAGACAAATGGAACACACAAACATTCAGTGTTTAAGTCCCCCCCCCAAAAAAAAAAAAAAAAAAAAAAGCTAGGCAACAAAATTCCATTGCCTCACCAACTATGGAAAAAAAAAAAAAAAAAAAAAAAGTTTTATATGTTTTAAGTCCTTCAGCCTGAGAACATCATCTTTACTGTATTCTTGCTGCCCCCAGACAATCATACTTAGCTTTGGAGAGACTTTTCAAACTTGAAGTATTACATACAGCCTTGAATGACCCCTTCAATATTAAGGTACTCTCATATGCAGCATAAAATCACCTGATAGTATAAAAAAAAAAAAAAAAAAAAAAAAAAAAAAACATGTCCTCAAGGGGAAGAGGTATTAGTAGTAACAGTAGTAGCAGAGTAACCCCAGTCTGTCTGTTTGAGTAGAGCCATCAATTACTGGCATGCAACTCCCTCTGCAGGGTCATCCCATGCAGTGAACCAATGTTCCCTTATGATGAACCCATTCAATACATATGCTGTTGATTTACTTCTCCATCTATTGTGTTATCTCTTTCCTTGCTTTCTGAATCTGGCCTTGCCCTGTCTTTACGTGGGAAAAAGTGTTCAGGATGATGATTATAATGATGCTGAAGATGGGGTGAGGTAAGATCCGGAATCAGGTAAGAGAAGGCATGAAAGTGGTTTAACTATCACCATCCTCCCTAGTGAGATTTAGTGAGATGGACCAAACAAGCATTTGCAAATCACTGAAGCCCCCAGAATAGATAGTTTTAAAAATTCAACCGCCACACCTGTTATGGACAATCCTCCTTCAAACTGCAGCATGCGGCCATCCACTTCATCTGCCTGCACCACAGCATCCTCAATTCGCTCAAAGATGCTGCCCACGTCCCCCTTCAGCTGAGCTCCAACGTGGAATGCATACCCCAGGCTACAGACCAAGGAACACTATCAATATGCCAATCATGACAAAATGCTGAGAAAAGATGTGAAATATAGAAGTCCAATGGTACATCACAATGAAAAACTAAACTACCGGTACTATAATAATTACCAGTGCTTGTGAGAATCTCCCTTTATTTACATCCTATTACAGCTGCAGGACAATTAAATAACAAAATGGTACAAATACTATAAGAAATACATGGCTAAGACCAATTACAGGAGTTGCAGGGTTGTCCAAATACAGTACAGTTTACTGATAGCCACATAGTACCATGTATACTCGGTTGTTGAGTAAGAGGGCCCAAAGGCTGTAAAAACAAACTAGCAAAACAAGTCACTATGATTCTAATGTCAGACTTCCAAGAAGCCTCATTTACCCCTTGCTGATATTCTGATTACCTGAGCACACTGTCATCCTTCTTGAGTGCCAGCTGTGTGGCACGAAGGACCTTTGCTGTGTCCAGTGTCACACCCAGGTTGGTGGCGGCAGTGACAGCGTGGTACAGCTCCTGGGACGAGGCTCCTTCACGTATTGCCTCACTCACAGCCTAATGTAGTACATAACACAATCAAATTTAAGTTTTACCTCCGATGATGCTCCTTCACACCGTCTCACTCTGCCAAAAGCAATATATACTGTAACATCACATAAATTATGTTTTACCTTCCACGATGCTCCTTCATGTACCATTTCATCCCCAGCCTGAACCAACACATAACACCACCTAAATTAAGTTTTATCTCTACGACGAGACTCCTTCACATACACTGTCTCACTCAAACCCAAGTTCAGTTATATTTTATCTCAACTGAGTTTGCCATTAATTCATGGATATCCTTGAGAGTTTATGGACACACAATCATTATAATAACTACGGTACTTACTGTCAACTTAACAGCTGAAATAATGTCAGAAAAAAGAACAACACATATACTGGTCTATCATATCCACAGCATCTGAATCATACTCTGCTGACATTAACTTGGTCTAAAACTGTCAACTCCACCTTGAATGCTGAACTGTAAGAATAAAACTTAGAATATGATGCTACTCACAATGCAGTCCTTTGGAAAGGTTGTAAGGCAGAGTAGCATTCCCCCCCTCCCCCCCAGAACTAAAGCAAACAGGACACAAAAGGGAAAAAACCTTTACCAAATTATGGTTGATTAACTATAATAAAAACTGACCTGCACAGCAGCAGCAGAAGCCTCTATAGGGCAGCCCAGAGCTTTCCCTGCTGAGGATGCCAGGAAAAGTGTCTCTACAGTAGCCCCATCCCCAGCAGAACTCTTGATAAAGTTACAAACACCCTGAATACAAACAGCAAAATTAATGATTTCAGACAACAGACCTCCATTTTTATTCACTCACCAAAATCTTTATAATCTTTATTATGACATTATCACCATTAACACTGTGACCCTTATTCCCACCTTAAGAGGAAGTAAAATAAATATATTAATTAATTAACATCAACATACAATACAGTATATACACTAGGTAGACTGAAGCATTGGTATACCTGTACATTGGGTATCTGCTGTCCGAGGTGCTTATAACCAGCGGAGGCATAGAGGACCTGTGCCAAGTCTGAGAGTGACCATGCTGGCTCCAGCACCAGCTTGAGGCGCTCCTGGTCCCCTGGGGTAAGGTATGTGGAGGGGGAGAGGGCCGAGCTTACACCCAGCAAGGCCACCAACAACACTGCACCTGATAATAGTAATACCGGGTATTATTTTACACTACCATTTGTAAAACTTACAGCCTTTTACCAATAGATAATAGTCCGACATTAGCCACAGACAGCTGAGTACCATCTTAGTACACCATTTTGGCATTATATCATCTATGCTATTGTTACAGGCAGATTGTCTTCATACCTCAAAATATTTCTTTGCATCTAGCCTATGCTGCCTCTGAATTAGTCCAAAGGTAAGTGAGATTTAATTTAAAATCTGAGAGGGGGTCCCACATGTCCATAAATTATCCCTCAAAAGATCATTCTTGGTAAAGGGTAAAAATTTCCTTACTTTTTGTCACTCTGAAAAAACCAACACTACAACAATTCACCTAAAGCCTTATATTAGCAAAGACTGTAAAATGCATGATCAAACTCCTAATGTCATGAGAAAAACCATAGTAAATCACATTATTTTGGCATGCATCACATTATCCCTACAGCTATGCCTGATCTAACTCCAAATGTCATTGTAAAAAGCACAGTTCATCACTTAACACTGATGACCATAAGTTACAGACTCTCTCTCTAATTTCAGTGTTGCAGTGCAGGACCTACAGTAAATTTTATGACTGTGGCTTCCAGTACCAATGTTGGGAGCCACAGTGAACAGATCAGTTGCAAAGACAGGTGACAGACATGGAATATTTTGTAGCAACTGATAAGGTCATCCTTGAATAGGCAATTCCTGACGGAACAAAAGCTTAGTCTGTGCTGTCCATGGTAGCCGACATTACTGAGGTGTGATATTTGCATGGTTCACTTCCTCAGTTACAACTCAACTGGGTAGATGTCAGTAAACCAATGTTAGTCACCCAATGACAGTAAGGCTGCATGTCCTTCTCTATTACTAATTTTAAGCCTACAACCAACATGTATTGCCTGATACCTTATAACTTCTGATGTCATGCAAACTACAGGGTAAATGACATTTTCTGAGGCGTAAGTACACCCATGCTGGCTGACCAATGAGAGCAGTGGTGACTGACTCTCTCAGTCAAGTCTTGGCATTACCAGGCTGTACCATGCCTGGCTGGGCTCCTTCAACATGAGAAGCCTACACTCCTAATGTCAGGATAAAACCAGAGGAAAATTTTGACCAACATACAGTGAGTAAACCAGGTGAGTAAACCAGGTATTCCCGTGCTTGTCACCTAACCACAACAATGTTCCGTGTCCCTCTCAACTATTACTGCTATTTCCTTCAAGTCTTCTACCTGCAGTGATTATAGGACACCTAATAACGTCCAATGTCATACGAACACCAGGGTAAATCACATTATTTTGGGGAGCATACGAGCACCATGGAGGCGTTGGACCAATCAGAGCGAGGTTGCGTGTCCCTCTCAGCCAATCACAGGCACGGTTGCCGGCGTTGGCGTAAACAAAACCTTCTGCAGGTTTATTTTACACCTTCATAATTAAGCTCTCAGCCCTTTAAACATGTCTATGAGAAGCTGATACGAACTGACACTGTTCTCTTTATACAAAATAATTACAATGATCCTAAATCTACTTAAAACTAATCGTTTTTACCTCGTCTCATGTCTGTCCTCCGTGATGGAAGTGTCAACAGACGGACTTGCAAGGGATGATGAAGATAATACACACAATATAATGAGCTATAATTTTGAGAATTGTTTATCATTTTATTCCGGAAAAATTTCATTACACCAAATATGCCATAATTCCATATTTACGAAGTGCTGGAAGGTTGTACTTGTATCCTCCATGTAAGGCCTTTTGAAATATTTTAAGTTCACTGTATGCACAAATGTAATGAATGATGCAGTAGCTAATTAAATTCCAGATTATTTCCTAAGCTCAATTGCATTACAAAGATGACAGTTTTCCACGAATGTACCATAGGCGACGTATACAGTAAACAACCCAAAACAGCCCAAGCAAGAAGAAGAAGAGTTGACCTACCTTTGTGTATTGGGTATTGATGTAATTGGGCAGGACACATTAGTATGGATTAAATATTCTTACCATGACTCATTCACTAGGGAATGCTTGTACTGAAGAAGAAAAAATTCGACATGTAATATGGTAAGTTACTTAGCTTTGGGTATAAACTTGAGACACTCCTTAGCTGAAAAGCTGAATGCTTTGCTCTTATTTATGATGCATATGTCATTTAAATAACACTGATTGTACTTTATCTTGTCAAGTCACAGAGAAGTAAAGTAATAAAAACTAAGTTCCCTACAATATTATCCACGAATATATACTATCCACCAAACCTTTTTTCTCTCGTAGTATGGTATCGGATTTCTTCTATCCCAACGTTGGAGGTGTGGAGGAACACATCTTTCAGTTGTCGCAGTGTCTCTTGCACCGTGGCCACAAGGTCATTGTCCTCACCCATGTTTATGGTGACAGACGTGGAATTCGCTATATGACCAATGGATTGAAGGTACACAGGTGTATTTAGATAAGTTTTGTAACTTATTTAGCTTCCTTCTTCTTACTGAAGGAAAAATGAGTTACTGACTTTGCAGAGATTAATTTTATTTATTTATTTATATACTGCATCATATATTTTTAAGCTGTTATGGTAGCTTAGCAAAGATGATAGATTGGGTGCTTTATATGGTGAAGTAAGGTTGGGGCCAGGATCATAAAGCTCTTAATCATGATGCTCATGTGCTTGTGGCAGATTCTTCACATACAGTCCTTGGGTGCAAGGCCACTTATCCTGGTTTCCTCTTGTACCATAAGTCTTACCAGCCCAAACAAGGTGGATAGCTACCGGAGTCAGTTGGCACCAGCTGCCATCACCAGGATGCAGTTGTCCCAGCACCATTGTAGTTGGCAACACTAACCACTCAGACATTAGTGTTTTATTAGTGTGCACATTTTTACTGATCCTATACAGAGTAGCCTTCAAACTGTTTTTTTTATAATGATTTTATGTGAACATTATGTACAGTTGTAGATAAAAAAATTTTGCCTAATATTTCACCTCTTCTACGTCTAAATTTCTAAATTTCTGTTGGCAAATATTCCTAACCTGAAAGAGGCTAGATTCAGTATATATATTTCTCTGCCCGTAGATGATTTTCATTGATATGATGCATCAGAAGAGAAATTGATGAATGTGCCGTATGTGTGAAGTAAGTAGTTGCAGTGGCATAGTTAGCAGGCTTTTTTCCTAACTCAACATCTTTTGTCATTATGTGACAAACTGGTATGGTCAACAGGTGTATTATCTGCCAATCCAGACGTTCTACAATCAGTCTGTGCTACCAACCTTCATGACTTGGCTGCCTCTGCTACGCAACATATTCCTGCGGGAGGCTGTCACTATTGTACACGGACATTCGGCCTTCTCCACCATGGCACATGAAGCCATGAACCTGGCCAGGGCCATGGGACTCAAGGTGGGCACCATCATTCTTATATGGTTAATTAGAAGGGCCATACTTTCCCATTGTTCCTGAACTGTGATAGATGATAACAATTTTGGTGTTAACTGTGAATCTAATTGCAAAATAGGGCACACATATTGGGAATAGACAATGACGGCTTAGTGTAGCCTATTGGAACACTGTATTGCCGTATAATGATGACTGACGGTAATGCATTTCAGAGTGTGTTCACGGATCACTCCTTGTTTGGGTTTGCGGACATGTCAGCCATCGTCACCAACAATTTCTTAACCCTCTCACTGGCTGATGTGAACCACTGTATCTGTGTGTCTTATGTTGGGTGAGTTGGAATTTTTGGCAGTAGGCATATTCATGTCCTTTTAACCATCAGCAGTAGCAAGAGTTTTCTAGTATAGTTGTGAAAAAAGAAAATTGGTCATGGGTATGCCTGTGAGGTAAAGCCAGGTTTCCAGGGGTTTGAATGGTAAATGAAGTGTCTGGATTGTTTTGCTAGGTATATATGCTCTTGATAGCACTCCCTCCTCCATTTTGCTTTTTCTTTCCATAGTTTCTGGACCCTACCTTGCCCCATTCTCAGTTAGGAAAAAGAAGTCATGATGATGACACTGTGAATTATCAGAAAGATCATTGTGTCTCATTATGATGATTAGATAATTATATTTATTTTGATGATGTTACTGTGCATTATCAGCAAGAAGAACACTTTGCATGATGGTGATGATAATGTTATTGTGCATTATTAGAAAGGAGAACACAGTGCTACGAGCCAACGTAGAACAGGAGAAGGTATCGGTGATCCCAAATGCTCTTGACTCTCAGATCTTCTGCCCTGATCCAGCGCAGAGACCGCCTGACAAAAGTGAGTAAAAAATGGTAACAGTCAGTCCCATATTGCAGGTTGTTTTCACATTTACATAGTTTCAGTTTATAAAAAACTCAGATAAAATATCGTTTTGTGTTTCCCTTGACTTTTCTTTGTGTATACCTGGTACAGTATTTAGATATTCGGTAGCTCAGGGTTGTTTTATAATGTTTTTCAAGTTTAAACATTTGGGGGGAGGGGGAATGTTGGAGTATCTTACATATATTAGCATAATTTTTCACAGTTGTTGGTCTGGTCTGCTTTATGAAAAACATTTTTTGCACAGTATTGACATATCTAGCCTTTATGTTAATAGTATATTACCATTACCTCCCTTTGAAGTCTGCGAGTCTGAAGCTTGGCTGTCTCTCAACTTAACTGTTTTGATCCAAAGCAAAGACCATCTGACAAAAGTAAATAAAAATGGTAGTAGCTAGTCCCATATCACCCCTTCCTTCTTCTACTTGTGGAGGCCTGGTGCTAGACTACTGTATTCCAGTGTGTTATAAGGTAGATCACCAGCTTATCTCCCTTGAAAGTATTTTGTGATTGAAAACTTACAGTCGCAATTACAGATAACTTTAAGTGAAGAAAGGTGCCAGTGGCAAGTCATGAGCCACTTAATAATGAAACAGCTTTAAATGGAGACTAATTATACCTAAGAACAGCATTCACTTTCTCCTGGCAGTTAATGTCATTGTGATGAGTCGGCTTCAGTACCGGAAGGGGGTGGATCTTCAGCCAGACATTATACGATACATTTGTAAACACTACCCTCAGGTATGTTATGCAGTAAGTCATTTTTGTTAGCCACCTTTATTTATGTTCATTAATATTATCAGGGTTACAGTACCTTATAAAATTATTACCTGTTAATGCAAAGCCTTCACTACAATGATATATTAGTTCAGTGTGTTGCTGTCACCTCCAGATGATTTTATTTACCCTTTAGACCTCTTTTATTGAGTCTAATGAAGGCAATATCTGTCTCGTACAATTCAAAAAGCCTTCATTAATCTCTTCGCCACAAGTCATCTGCCCCAAGTTAAGTAAAACCATGTGGAGGTAGCAAGAATAAAATGACAGTATACAACATTAGATAGGTTTGTTATCCTGAATTAGGTCATGGAGGCTGCATCAAACCCTTTTTTATGTTATATTCATGCTACCTTCAGTCAATTTTGTTTTGTTTATGGTCATTTTTTCAGAATAAAGAGGTTGGATAAAGCATTCATTTACCCTCTCACTATGATGGTGTTGTTTATATCTAGTCGTTACTATTTCCATGTGATTTTATTCTTGTTTAGGAGAGAGCTTTACTAAATCATTGAAGGTGACAACCCTAGGAGATGTGTGTTGGAAGAAGTGCATAGTGAGGTGGTTCAGTCTGATGGCAGTAACTGGGAGCATGCAGCTTCATATTGTTTACACTTTCAGGTAAACTTTATCATTGGGGGGGATGGACCAAAGAGGAGTGTGTTGGAAGAAGTGCGTGATGAGGTTGGTTCGGATCGAGTGCGTCTTTTAGGAGCTGTGGCACATGCCCAGGTTCACAGCATTCTTGTTACTGGGCACATCTTCCTCAACACATCACTCACTGAAGCATTTTGTATTGCCATCTGTGAAGCCGTGTGTTCAGGGTTAGTATTGACTGAAGATGATGACAATAATTTGGGCTTGCTCACTGGATAATATATATATATATAGCCTATATATGTTTTTTTTTATTCACTGGCTACTTTTTCCTCAATACATAACTTACTGGAGACATTTTGTAATGCAATAACTCTTTTTGTCCAGGTTTTGAATCTTCAACTAACTGCATCAATTCTTCAGACTACAGGTCGTGAGCACAAATGTTGGTGGCATTCCCGAGGTTCTCCCATCTCACCTCATCCACTTGGCTTACCCGACTGTCAAAAGTGAGGCTCCTTTGTCCCTTGTGCTCACACATTTACTTGTGATGGAGATGGATGCCTTCTGGTGATGGCATTGATAGAACCAGACTACTCCACTGCCAAATGATTCTTATTTCCCTCAGCTGCCTCCCTGTCCTCCAAAAGGAGAGTGGTAGACTGCATGAGAAGACAGCTTCAGCAGGCTACAGTCCACTAGGTTCACGTTCAGTGGAGCATAGGGAAAAAATTACGTGTAATTCTTTACAGTCAAATATGGCTTTTGAAATGGAGAAATATTCCATATAATAACAAATGTAATGTAAGACTAAACAGAGCCATTAAATACAGTTAGTCAGTCAATCAGTCAGCCAGTCAGTCCATCATCAGTCAAATAATGCCATAAGAAATTCCCCTTTTAAAGTTATGGTAGCTATGATGCAGCTGAAATTTTTCTGTGGCGTGAAAAACAATCCAGGTGATTTTACTGTTCAGTTTTGTAAAGAGGTTAGAAGATAAACACAGCCCATTTTGTTCTGTTTAGTAGAATGAATGAAAAACAGTGTTTCTTGTTTTTAGAGGCAAGAAGATAACTACAGTTTTTTGTTGTTGTCAAGTAATGAGTCTGAATAAAAATGTAGTGTTTTTTGTTTTTTTGTAAAGAGATAGAAAAAGAACATTGTAATTTTATGTTGTTTTTGTCCAGGCCTGACACAGAAACTGGAACTAGCCATACAGCTGGAGATAAGTGGAGAGAGAATAGCACCATGGGAAATGCACGAGGCAGCACGCAGCATCTACCTGTGGGGTGATGTGGTGCAGCGGACAGAACGTGTTTACCATTGGGTCTACCACCAGCATGCCAGTTCCGATCTTGCACACCGCATACCAAGGTAAGACAAGGTAGTTACGGTGTAGGAAGTAACTTGATACACTCTGTTCACTTTAACTTGGCCTAATATTTCCATGTTTTCAAGAATACCAAGCTGTACAGTAACAAGAGGTTACCAGTACCACAAGCATATGCTGCTTATACGCACTTTAATAAGGGTGAAGGAAGATTAAAAAATAAGGAAACCTGCAACGGTATGAACAGTGAAACTGGCTGCACAATTGTTCATACACTATTCAACCCCTTTGAAACCTGGCCCTTCCTCACAGTGCTAAAAGTGATCAATCAGTCAGGTTGCAGATTCAGTAGAAACAGATGAGGGTTTGATGAATGGTTAGGTGCATAATATGGGCTGTGCTTTTGGTTGGCATAGGAGGTTGTCTAACATCTCTTCCCTAATTATTTGTCTTGCACAGTACACCATATTGTCATGTGTACAGTTTATCATCATCATCATCATTATCACCATCAACATCATCATCCAAACCTTTTTATTCACCTGATATAAACAGGAGCATGTATAATCGTTTATCGATTTACATGAATAGTGTAAATATTTTATATACATACATACATTAGAAGAATATATTAATGTGCAGTACTGTCTGCAGAAGAAAATGGTTGGCAAAAGGTGTTACAGTACTTTTTTTTGTAATTTGATGAAGATCCATAACTTTTTTCAGCTCAGGTGATAGCCACTTGTAATCAGACTGGAGAATTAATTTGAATAGCAACCAAGGAGCTCATTCTTACATCATAATAAAGGATAACTGAATTTCATGCAGCCACAGCTTAGTATTCAAGTTATTGGAGTAGCCTAGTTCATTATAGAGAAACCAGCCAACTGTAGTAAGCTTTCAAAAGTATGAAAATAGTGCTTGTAATCTGAGGCCGGCTCACCATCTAAGTTTTTGTTCCAGGTACAAAAAGTGTGGTGTAGTGGCAGGGTGGTTCATGATGTTTCTGGTTACACTACAGTTTCTCCTTCTGAAGCTTTGTGATGTCTTGTGGCCGCCCAAGGTGAGCAGGATATTTTTTTGAGGTTTGATTTTGGGGATTTGTTAAATACTGTGCATGGAGAAAGTACCCTTACTTTCATAATACATCAGAGGTATCCAGCATCCCCTCTTCCCTTTTATGTACCTGAACTTAGACCCAGAAAAGTGCCAGAAAGCTACTCATGAATTTTTAAAAATCTCATAAATGGTGTAACATACTTTTTAATTTTCAGGATATTGACCTTGCACCTGACTATCCCACAAGCTCCTGGTCATGTGGGGGAGACAACACTATCAGAAATGTTGAGACTTGTGGAAACGGTACCACTCAGTCCCATAACACCACTCGGACTCGAAAGCGACTGTGACATTGGCTTGGAGATGTTGTTATTTAATGGAAGTTGTATGTGTAGTTTTCTGTGTAGATAAATATGTATGTGTTGTTTTCTGTGTGGGTGAAGAGGGTATAACTGGTTTGTTTTCATCTGGTGGAACTGGGCCTTTCCTGACATATAAACAGTAAGTGCTGCTTGCATAAAATTCTGTCAGCTTTAGTTATGAGGTAGGAGTGAGTCTCCTTCATTCCTAGTCAAATCAGCCCTCCAATCTAACTACATCTGGCCATTAGCTAAGCTGGAAAGGGATTAGGCCTATGGATTTTTGTCTGATGAAAACAAACAGAGACTCTAGTACACGTATTGTGCGGAGATATTCCTGTACAATAATTAAGGCTTTTCGTACAAGCCTTGTGTAAATAGATTTCTCAGGAAATGTGTAAGGTGATGTCTTATGTATGTTGTTTATGTTACTGGGTCTGGAATGTACTGTACCACGTTTTATATAAATATTTAAAGAATATATTAAGTACATGTACCAGAGGGAAAGGATGCACAGTCTTTTAGCTTCATGCACTACATCCCTTAACTTATAGCTGAGGGCTGCAGGACATATGAAGCACCATAATAAAGTTTTTAAATTATTTGGGTGCTGGAGAGGGATGCATTCACCTGACAGTGACATATTTGGATAGCTCTACTGCCTGACTGTCTGAACACTAGTCAATACTAATCCTATTCCCTGAGTGGGGGATAATGGACTGAAAGGACAGGGGAAGGGAACTTAGGCCTGCACCTCATTGGGTTCACATTTAAATGAACTGTGGGTTACAGCTACTATTACTATAATTCTTCAGATTCTTTACTTACATATATAACATACCAACATGTTTTTTAATGTAATATAGTAATTTTACTTACTAATTAATGAAGCAGTTAATTTTAAACTAACTCTGTTAAAATTTGTTTAGTTTAAATTTTACAAATTGAATGAAGGCATAGCCATAGGTAGATGACTTGCCTATTATTTCTGTACTTTTTCTTGATTGCATGTAATTACTTTATGTAGTGTTGGAGTGTTTCAAGCTGGAGAGGTGAGGTACGGCATTTACTTACCTGTTAACCCCTTCGCTTCTGGTGGTAGACTAAATGAAACAAAAAATGCATCATCATACTGAAAGGACCAGCAGTGACAATCTTGCTGCACAAAACCATCTCCTATTATAATGGAGAAAAGAAATTTACTCATTCTGGGTGGCAGGAAGGAGCTAAACAGTCATCCTTCTTTTTTTTGCAGTTTCCTCTGGGTTTGTTTCAGTAATTCACAGATGAGTAAACCATCACGAAATGTACCCGTTTAATGGGTATTTTAGGATGAGTTTGCAAAATTCATTGTTTGCCCCTCTGAAAATGCATGTCTGGTTATGTTTTAGGGAACTACAAAGCACTTACTTGTATAGGAAATCATGTTAAAGTATAGCTGTACGAGCCCCTTTGGTTTTGTGTTCATTATTCATGCATTTTCATTACTTGGGGGTATGTCAATTCCCTAACACCCACAAAAAATGAGGGATGACTGTACCTGACTGCTAGATATAGAGCCAAGTAAGACATGTATAAACTAAACAGGTAATGCAGGACAATATTATGACTCACCTGACTAGCATAAACAGTAAAAAGTAAGGTGTTAAAGACTGCTAAATCACCACCTTTGGGGACGATGTTGGTTGAGTGGTAGAATGTTGATATGTTGACCAAAAAGATGGGGTTGATCTCATGATGGAGTTTGGATTTTTAGATTAATTAAAAGCGTTAAATGATCTTCCACAAGACCACAGTAGACAGTCAGTTCTCTCATGCTGTTACAGTATGCAGTAGTGCACTTTTACTTTATAGTGCTCTGTACATAATATTGATACAGCATTTGAGATAATCTGTAAGTGAAGACAGTGTTTAGTGGTACAAAGTGCAAACTCTTAAATCTGAAATGCTTGGGTCCAGATGTTTTTATGAAAATATTGGAATGAATCATAGTGACAACTATGAGAAAATTATATAACATGACAAACAGCATCATTACCAGCAAGCACAGTGAGGTAATTTTATTAGTAAATTATTATCTTTCCTTCTCTCAGTGAAAAGATTTTGATTGTACCTCTCCTTTGTTTTGTTTTTCCTGGACAGAATAACTTACAGACTTCCAGCCTTTGATTCCTTTTCTTGCATAAATGAGCCCATAAAAACATTGTTGTCAATTTTTGCATTGATTGTACTACTCCCAACTGAGTGAAACAATCTTTTGTATGGTTGATGTTCTTGGAAATCAGAGTTTTGGATTTGAGAGTTTGTACTGTACAGTATTAGTAATTGTAACTGGATATATTTTTGTAAATTAAAGAATTTATTAAAGATGTTAAGTACTAAATAAAATTATTTCTATTAATTGTTGTACATACTGTGGCTATAGAATAAAGTAGATGTGCATATCTGATATCAGGTGAATACTGCATGCCTGTTCTGTTAGATTTAGATATATTTAAGTGACTGTAGATAAAAACAGAGTAGCAGTTGTAGAATGATCCACACTGCCAAGTGTAACTGAATGAAGGAAGACTTGCAGTGTTGGAAGACTAACCACCTCAGTACAAATACTTTTTCCCATCCCAGATACTTTTACTGAGCTCAGGAGGGCCTCAGATGTTATATAGTGAGCATTCATCCTGCAAACTCAGTGGTAGCCAGTGACAGGCATTGTAATTCTCTTACATTTTCACACCCTCCCTTCTTCAGCCCTTTCTTTTTCAACAGAAAAATGATAAAAATATGCAATCTCAGTTATTAAAATATATTTCAGGGGATATGTCATAAAAGCAAGAGGAGTAACATCCTTAGAAATATTTATTTCAGTACATCATGAGCAATACACATCCCATTATGCATCTTTCATATTGTGAGGCCTTTCATTTCTCTCATTCTAGACCACAACCAAACACACACAAGAGCAGAACATTATGAATTTGCTATTCTAACTTAGCCAAAATATAAAATAACAATGCATGCCAAAACAACACTGAAAGTATGATATATTCTTCTACAGTACTCCATTTAGCCCGATTCATCACTGTCAAGTCTTTGTCCATTCATAAATGTTTATTGTATATAATTTTTTTTTTCTAGTCATATTTTAAAGTCATATTTTAACCCCTTCCATCCAAGTACACCATTCATATTCATGTTACTATCAGAGCATTTTATTTAAGTGTGGGGAGACCTTTCATAAAGAGGAAGATCAGTGGAGGTTGTGTGTTACCCCTTCACTGCAAGATGTTTAAGTGAAGCTTATTAATTGTCTGAAAGCAGCAGGAATAATAATAAAGTATAACTGGATTGAAGAGGTTAAGATCTATTCACACTGAGGTTAGAATTTGAAATATTCTGAAGCTAATTGTCTGATTGTGTAGGTCATGATAAAAATTGGAAGAACACTGGTTTACTGGGTCACATGTTGGACAAGCTATTTCCCACTGCCAGCTATAACATAGGTGACAATGAGAAACAGCCTGTCCAAAATGTAACCCTGTGATGTGGTGTGTTCTTCCAATTTTCATTGAGAAATAATGACAGGACAAAACTGGGTTGTATTCTAAGTGACTTTAGAGATATCACAGCACCTTTTCCTCAGTGACGTATTTTATGTTTTATAATGCTATGTAATCCTCTTGTATGTTGATGATACAAAGTATCTGTACCTCGATTGTAAAAAACATAAATAACATTGAAGAGAATACTGTATAAGGGTGTAGGTTGCAATATGAAATGCCTTGGAAGAATCAGTGCAGAGTCTCCAGTACCAGTGAGAATAAGACTCTTTGGCCTCTATTCTAGGTGGTATAGGAGACTTTGCAGCAATTCTTCCTTAGCCATATACGTTGCATAATTCACCTTTGTCATGTATTTTATATAATTTCAGTATTAACACAGTCTGCATCCATACTACAAAAGATGATATTAAGGCATAATGTGCAGGATAAAGTGCTAAGGAAGAGGTTTTACAGAATCTTCTAGGCCATTTAGAATACAACCCAATGTCCAGTTCATGTCTCAGTGTGGAGATGCTCTTGCTGTTTCAGAGTTCAGCCTGAGAGCTTGCAGGGAATCTGTGAGTAGGACAAGTGGAAGCCTCGGTTCATGTAGTCCGCATCCAGACTGAATTCATCCGCATCCGTCACCACACGAACGGTGAAGGGTTTGGAGTAGCCTGCAAGGGGGAAGATGGTAAGTTAGTCTTTAGTGCCTGGTTTTATTCCTAATACCAGGAGCTCATATAATACATATCCCAATTCTTGTGTGGTGTGGGTATAGCTCAGTCAGTACTTCCCGTGTCTACTCTGCATTATTTTCTACTTCCCATAACATTTTTCATGCTGTATAGTATTTGCTTCTTGATGTTCATTGCTAATTTCATGATGCAGCCTAAATGTATGCACTCACACCAGCAGGCAGTCATTCCTGCAGCACACAAGATTGGTGAGCACAATTTATGGATCAGTCTGTTGTTGTTGAGTAACCCTGGACTCTTTGGTCAAACAGACCAATCAACTGCAGGCAAACAACTGCCCCTGCAGGGTCTTTCCATGCAGTGAACTGGTGTTTCCTTTCAGCAAACAGTGCCTCACTGTGATAAGGCACTGTGCCACACAGACCATCCTCTAGAACTGAATGTGCAAAAGTATTAACTTGCCCTTAATTTGCAATGATTAATGAAATGGCAGTAATTATTATATGTGATCAGCCTGCATCCCACATTAAAGAGCACAGTCTGCATATTCAGAAAAGTCAGACATGTTTATCATCATCACATGCTTGAGATATTATCATCTGCAGTAGGAAGCTTGTCCACCTCTTTCACCTTGTAGTTTTAATAATGCAGCTGTAAGTCCTTTTATCTGTTACTGTTTTGCCATTTTATGCAGTCTAGTCCACAGAATATTACAAGAAGACTGCCTAATAAAGTGCCAGGGCTGTCAGTAGAATACATTTTCAAATATCCCCAACTTTATGGTACCAGTTGTGTGAAAAAATCTGATATTATGGAACACTTCCAAGACACATAATGTGGACTTTATGTATTGATTGTAGTTTAGTGAAAGTGAGTGTTACTGGTGGGTACTTGAGTTGTTTGAGGTATGATGAATATAGTGAAACTGCAGAAGTAATAATAGTGGATAATGCATAGTAATAGGTACTGTGATACAGCACTTAATATTAAGGCTGTTTCTAATCTCAATGGTTTAGTTATCCCATTTGTTAGCAAGTGGTATTAATTGATTTTTATACAGGTTTATAAACTGTCCTTTATAGCTTCTGTATTTGAACTGGAGAGTCAGAGGGACAACCATTCCACTCCTGTGTTGTACTGTAGTGTCATTACACCTAGAAAAATTGTTGTTGCTGTTTAAAGAGAACATTATTACTGACAGCATAACTATTCTTACATTCATTAAGATGATTTGAACTGAATCTTTACAGTGATATGAGTGTATATTAGTGCTGACTCACTAGTAACAGTGCCCCACTTCCTAGCAGTCCCCAGCTTGGTGCCACAAAATCTCTCATATGTCTCAGTCCCGTGGTCATTCTCAGCCCCAGGCACCCACAGGTAGTCAGACATACAACCAGCATCAGCAACCTTAAAGAGAAAAAGACATTGTTAAGAACAAGGCCCATTATACCTCCTTCAAGGTATAGTCAGACACACCCAGCTTCTTCAACAGTGTGAACATAGATTAAATGTGTTTAAATGCATAACCAAAGGAACTAGCACTATGACCAACCACCTCACCCCACCTCCAACCCCATGATTTGTTGGAGATGCAGTAGAATTGTTATTAAAAGTTACTCTGTTGGAGAATGAGAGCCCAGTCCCTCCCTATCCCGTCCCCATCTACCCCCTACTACCAGTCACTGCCTCCTAGTCCCCTTCCCTTGTCTATTTCTCTTGTCCCTTACCTCTGTAATTTTCCCTTCTCTCATTCCCCACTGCCTTCTTTTCTACCTCAGCCCCTTCTTTCCTGTACACTTGTATATATCCCTCCCTCTGCTATTTTCTCTTGCTGTCAGCTCCTCATCCTGTACCCCTGTCACAATCCTTTACCTCCTCTCTTCTGCCCTTGTATATTTTCTATTTTTAGCCCCTCCCATGTAAATTTTCCTTCTCAGCTCCTTTCCTGTACTCCCTGTGACTTTTGCAGTCTATTTCCCTTCCTCAGACACTTCCAGCTCCTTCCTCTGTAAATTTCCCTTCTGTCCCTTCCCCCTCCCCACTTTTCCTACCCCTACCCTAACCATTCCCCCCTCCCTACTACCCTCTAGTCCCTACCCCTTCCCCCTTCTCCCTCCCTCCTACGCCTTCCCCACAATCTTTCCACGTTTTACCTGTGGATGTGACACAGTGGAGTTGTCACCAAAACAGATGATGTTGGAGAGGATGGACCTGGCCCCTTCCTATCCCCTTTCCCCTTCACCTTACCTCCACTCAGTACATATATCCTTTCCTATGCCCTTGTTCCTAACCTCCTTCTTTACCTCCCTTCCTTCCCTACCCTAGCCCCTCCTTGATGCCTCCCCCTCTCCCTTCCCCTTCCACTTGTATATTTCCCTGCCCCAAACCCCTCACCACTACTCTTAACCCCATTACCAGTGGGTGTGATGCGGTGGGGTTATCGCCAAATGTGGTTATGTTGGAGAGAGAGAACCCAGCGCCACCCATCTGCTGGTACTGTACCCCACAAAACCCGGATTCAGGCTCCACACATATGCTGTAGTCCAGGTTGTTGTAGTGACCTGGGGGGTAGGTTAGATTACGTTGGGTTTGGCTTGGTTTGCTTTTCATTACGTTAGGTTAAGTTAATGTCCTGTATATTTATGACTAGGCAGAGATCAAGCCACTTCAGGGTTAAGACATGGTTACAGCTAGTCTTAAATGTGTATCATATCAAATCAGTTATGTTTATGGTTTGTCCTATATCAGTTCAAGTGAAAATTACGTATGTTCATTGCTAGTCCTCGATTAAGTCAGATCATAGTTATATTTATGGCTGGGCATAGATCAAGTAGAATAAGATTTGAATTATGCCTGCACCTATATCATCAGACTGAAGCTTTTGGGATGCATTATTTAAAAATCTAAAAAGTGTACTAATTCAGCCAACACAGATATCAGTCAGAAACATGGGCGATGGCGTTGTAGGTAGATATGCTGATTATGTACGTGTTAAAGCGTCAGGGAAGAGAGACGCAAAGGCAGTTAGATAGACAGATAGATTGACAGACAGATGCACACAGAGAGAAAGAAGAAAAGACAAACAGACAGATAGAAGTAGACAGACTGCGTACCGGTATACCCAACACGTATATCGCAGTCTGATACATGAGTGATGGCGCGGAAGTCACACCAGCGGTCCTCAGAATAACACCCAATTCCTTCGAAGTTGAAGCTCTTTATTTCCCCTGTGAGGCCCCTGTGGTACTGGAGACAACCCACTGGTGCTGGAGGAAAGAAGGAGGGATGAGGGAAAGATGAGAACACCGTAGTATTGCTTAAAACGTCATATTGCTGAAATTGATAAAGGTGTTGGTGTAGACATCCTCTCCTCAGCATATAAAAGAATACGAACACACCCTTAGCATGCCAGGAATAGATAGATGGATAGATAGATAGATAGATAGATAGATGGATAGATAAATAGATGGATAGGTAGACAGATAGATCGATGGATAGGTAGGTAGAGCGATAGACAGATATACAGACATATAGTTAGATAAATTAACAGAGACACACACACTAATAGGCAGATAGATAGATTAACAGAGAGAGAGAAAGGAAGAAAAAGAGTGAGAAAGAGAGAGAGAGAGAGAGAGAGAGAGAGAGAGAGAGAGAGAGAGAGAGAGAAATGCCACTGTATAATATCCATAATCAATCGCTAAGAAAAAGGTGCTACAGTCTCCAGTCTTACCTACGATACGATCCTAAGAAAAAATCCTCACCTTTTGGCACGCGAACTTTTGGACAGTCACAGGGTATCTGGGTGACTCTTATGTTCCAGGCCCTTCTGGTGGGGAAACTTATTAGCGGGGAATCTCTGGAGGAAGGAGAGGAGCATTATTATTATTATTATTATTATTATTATTATTATTATTATCATCGTCATCATCACCATCATCATCCAGACCTCCTTTCCCACCTTAGGGCAGGATGAGGAGTAGCAATGTCCAGACAGCCCAAATTTGTCCAGTCCAGTGGGTCACGCTTCCATTCACTCATCATTCAAGCTCCCGGAATCCTGGCTCTATTGGATACGCCAAAAACATGCACCACATTCTGTAGCTTCACATAAACGTATCCGATAGAGTCAGTCCGGAAGCTGTCCCGTTAAAAAAGGGTGCCAAATCCCTGATCATGTGCTTCTCCTCACAATATTCATCCAGCCAGCTCGATCTCTTGTCAGTTCCCTAGTCTCACTGACTTCCAAACCTCTCTTCCTCACACTCTCATCCACCATATCCCTCCGCCTTCTTGGCCTACCTCGCCTCCTCCCTCCTTAAAATTCGCTCAGATATACCTTTTTCACCACTCTATTGTTAGGCTACCCATTCTTTCCACATGACCATATCATCTCAGTACACTCTCTTCGATTCTGGTGTCCACAGACTTCCTCACTCCGCATCTTTCACGAGTCACATTATTTCGTATCCTATCCACCCTCTGTGCTCCACAAACATTCCTCAGCAGTCCCATCTCCACTGCTCTTACTCTTGACTTTTCATTTTCATGCCACACCATAGTCTCACATCCATATGTTAAAGTTGGCACTAATACTCCTTCATGTAAGCCTCGTGCAGCTGCAACACTCAAGCCTCTGTTTCTTATCAAGGCCTTCATTGCACCAGCTACTTTTCTTCCTTGTGTCACTCTACTTCCACTTCTTTTGCACATTTTCCTCTCTTTTCTATCACTGTACCCAGGTATTTGAACTCTCTCACCAATTCCAGTCTCTCTCCATTCACTGTTACATAGCACTGGGAGTCACCATCTCTCTCAACAACTATCTCTTTAATCTTTTCTACATTTACTTTCAAAGCACGACGCTCACAGACATCAGCAAAACTCTGCACTAGTCTACCAAGTTCTTGTCCGGTATTTGCAAGTAATCTTGCATCATCAGCATACAACAAATTTGAGATATTCCATCCATCACCATTCATTACCAACTCCATCCCCCTCTCCATTACTCGTGTTTTTACTTCTCTCATCACCCCATCCCTCTCTCTCTCTCTCTCTCTCTCTCTCTCTCTCTCTCTCTCTCAATTGAATAACTATGGGGACATCACACAACCTTGTCGTACACTCACACCGATCATGAACTATTCACTTACATGCCCATTAACCCTTACACATGCTTTACTATGATCATGAAACTCTTGACGGCATCTAGCAGCAACATTTTTTATTATTATTATTATTATTATTATTATTATTGTTATTATTATTATTTATCCCCATCCTCATCGTCGTCGTCGTCGTCGTCATTATCATCATCATCATTATCATTATTATCATCATTTTTGTTAACCTTACTATCAACTTGTCATCATTAACATATGAACCTCATCTTGACAACCCCATTACTGACATTCATACAAATATCATCCAGCCACAATTAGATATTCAAGTTTTCGTCAGGCAAAAACAGACCAACTTCGTAACCAAGGAGATTCATTCCAACCTCATAAATAATATCAGAATTCATGCCATCACCCCTTAGTACAGTATTTAAATTATTGGTAGTGATCCAGTCCCGTTAGATGAAAACAGTCTACAGGTAACGCACTTGTAGTTGTAGAGTGCCACTGTAACGTCTGCTTCTGTAGTAGGGGCTTGGGTGGTGGTGTTGGGGGAGGGCGTGGTCGTGGGCGCGGGCGTGGGTGCGGGCGTGGGCGCGGGTGTGGTAGCCTTAAAAGAGACGGAAAAAAAAGTACCAAGGGTGATAATTTAAGGAAGTGAAGACAGTGGAGAGACATGAGTGTGGATGTGGGTATATGTGTGGATGTGGATGTGGATATAGGCTATGTGTGGGTGTGGATGTAGGTATATGTGTGGGTGTGGATGTAGGTATATGTGTGGGTGGGAGACTGTGGGTGTGGGATTGTGGGTGTGAATAAAGTAAGAGAGAACACAAGAATTTTACAAGCAGAGTCATGCAGGTGTAAACAGACGCCAAGGATAAGCGTAACTCGGGAGATAAAAATATATCTTGTAAAATATTCAGTCATTTCATTCCTTCAACTCAGTTACGTGTTTCTCTATTATATACTTATATTCATGTTATTGTATTCATCACGGGAGAGTGCTTACAATAATGAAGGAGTTAATCAAACACAAATATTCTCTCATAAACTGAATAGAATAGTTTAGAGACAGCAAATTAAAAAAAATGAAATTGTAAGCTGGTCGAGTAATTGCTAACTGGGAGGATGCAATATTTATCATAGGCTGAGGCAGGGAACAGTTTGCCTACGTGATTTTCGTTTTTAATTAATCACCGACTTTCCATAAAAACATCTCTGCTACCATCACAGCGTTGGGCCTGAGGGAATGGAGTGCTTAGTCTACACCAAGAGGCGAATATATGGAAAAAAGATCTTGAGGCTTCCACGCAAAACAAAAGTATTATTTCCAACCGCTAAACAGACTGACGGACGCTAACCTGACGAGGGAGACGGAAGATGTTTTGCCTCTCCCTCCCTTCCTCTTCCTCCTCCTCTACCTCCACGTTCCTCTTCCTCCTGACGTGCCCTGGTCCCTCCTCCTTCCCCTCCTCTTCCTCCTCCTCCTCCTTCCCTCTCGTCCCATAGATGTCGTAGCAGTTATAGAGGTAATATTCTAGGTCACGTAGCATAAATGTAAGGTCAGTCTTCTTGCGGCCCTCGACATTGATGTACACTGTTGATGGAATAATAATAATAATAATAATAATAATAATAATAATAATAACAATAATAATAATAATAATAGTAGTAGCAGTAGTAGTAGTAGTAGTAGTAGAAGTAGTAGTAGTAGTAGTAGTAGTAATAATAATGATGATAATAATAATAATAATAATAATAATAATAATAATAATGAGGTTTGAATTAACACATATTATCTGCACAAGGGGCAACTCAGCTACTTAATTTCCTACCTACCAATCTACTTACATTCCTACCTACTTTTCTACTTACATCCTTCCTACCTACATACATACATCCTGCTCATCTACCTACTTATATTTCTACCCACTTAATCTGTTCACCTACCTATATACTCAAAGTTCTGCATGTCCAATTTCCAACTTACATCCTACCGGTACTGATTATCCTACTAACCTACCTACCTACCTACCTACTTACCTGATATCACTCTCCTATCCACCTACCTACCTACCTCCCTACTCACTCTCCTATCCACCTACCTACCTACCTACCTACCTACTTACCTGATATCACTCTCCTATCCACCTCTACCAACCACCTTCTACTTACATCCAGTCTGTATGCATTTCTACCTACCTACCTACCTACCTACCTACCTATCTATCTATCTATCTATCTATCTATCTACTTCCCATTCTCATATCCACCTACCTACCTACACACTGTCCTTCCTACCTACCTTTCTACTTACCATTCTCATATCCACCTACCTACCTACACACTGTCCTTCCTACCTACGTATCTACTAACCATTTTCATATCCACCTACCCACTGTCCTTCCTACCTACGTCTCTACTTACGCCCTACTTACATACTTACTGTGAGTGGCGTTGTTGGAGCCACAGAGGAAGGGCAGGGGCGTGGAACTCTCTGCATAGAATCTATCGTATGCACATTCTCCCCAAAATGGCGGCTGGAGCTCAAATTCATCAAAATCGAGTCTAAGGGAAGAAGAAAAAAAAAAAAAGAGGAGGAGGCGTGAAGCAAGAAAGACCATAAGTATAACATTTCTATCTATCTATCTATCTATCTGTCTGTCTACCTGTCTGTCTATCTATCTACAGCCAGACGCCATAATTCTGTAAGGGGCGGCCGTTTGTCTTTGAGTTAGTTGTTTTACGGGGAGGGGCACTAACCCTCCTCCAACCCACTTGTTGATGCGTAGGGAACACGTATGAGTTGGATATATGGTTACCACCCAGCGTTGTACATGGTTTCCTGGCTTACAGGAGACCATTAGACTTGTCACTCAATGTAAAGCCACCTGAAAAGGAAAGAAAAGCAATAAAAAGAGACAGGAAAGATGGGAGAAACAGGAAGTGTGGAGGGTAGACACAGAAAAAGAGGCGAAGGAAGAAGTAGACAGCACTACATCAAGTGAGTGGATGATGGTCTCCACCACGATTTAAAATATACAAATATACTAACGTCTCCAATGCTGAACTTAATCAACATGAAAGTGATAAATACGCCACATAAATGAGTATGAGGAGAGAAAAAATCGCCATGAAAGCATATTAAGTATTGTCTTGCGTAAGTTTGGGGGTGGGCAGCGAAATGGCAGGGGACAGGGGGACATGGAGGCGATTTGTTTGTGGCCACCCCTCACGGGATTAAGGCGTCTGGCTATAGAAAGATAAATAAATGGATAGAAAATATGTACAGTTCAAACAAGCTCACTATGTTGATTTGTTTGCAGAGAATTAAATATTTTAGACGAGAATATTCAATTATATAAAAATCAATGATAAGTTGTTGAGCCTGTAAACTTTGGCTGGTTACTTATAAATTTAGGATTGCAAATGAAGTGTTGGGAGGAAGGATGGGACTTGATCGAGATGGTTTAGGCATGTGGAGAGGACAGAGGATGACAGCTGGGTGCGGAGGGTGAGAGGTGTGAATGTTTAGGGTAGAGTTACGAGAGGCAGACTGAAATAAGTCTTGGAACGAGGTCATACACTGTGACCTCAGGGATAAGTGACTGGATAAGGAGGCTGCTAGAGATCGAGTCGAGTGGAGCGGTGCCATTAGGTGACGAAGGCCGAAACATGCAAGCAGGTTGGAGTCATTATAAACCTAATATAACTTTATCTCACATCGTAATTTAACTTTGTCTAATTGCTTGTCCTCCCATATTGCAGTGACCTCGTTTCTGATGACCCCACCGTGCTGCTCGTGACCTGACCTTAGCTGACATATAGGAGACTCGCATCCATGGTCAACGGTGACGGAGCACTGAAGGGAGGTGTTGGATAGGCTCTCTGGATAGCCCGGGGAAGTGAAAGTGAACTCTTGTGCAGATGTAGTGGTGCCGCAGGTGACTCGTTCTGGGGGGGGATAGATGGAAATAGATGAGTGATTGGATAGATAGATGGATAGACAGATAGACAGAGAAGAAGATAGACAAACAGAGAAATCCACCCACCTTCCTTGATAACATAAGTAGCATTGAATCCCCTACACGATCCCTTTGCATTGGAGGCGAATTTGATCACCAACGAATCCCCTTTTGAAGTGACGAGTCCAGGATTTTTCGAACCGCAAAATCTCGCCTCCGCCTCTCCCTCCTCTTCCCCCTCTTCTCTCCTCCACGTCTTCCTCCCTCTTATATCTTCCTCTTCCTCCTCTTCCCTCTTCTCTAGGCCTCCGATGCTTACGTAGTCGCCGGAACAATCGTCTGAGCTGGTTACGTCAAAGTCCCAGAAAACAAGTTGGATTTTTTCATTTAGTGGAGCCTGTGGGGAAAAGAAAGTTTTGGGATTAGTGGCTGTCGACTCCACAAGGATTACTATAATTTTAAGGTGGGTTAATAAGCTGAGTAAAATCGTCTGGTGATATCAAGAATATTATATTAAAAAAAAAATTGACGAGAGGAAACTGAGATGAAAGTGTTTTTTACTGTTTACACTGACGAGGTGTAAAATTGCCATCTCTCCATCGTAACCCTGAACTATAAGAGGAGATTAACACTAGAATATGGTGCTAGTCACGAAGAGGTGCCATGAAAAGGATGTAGGGTCGTCGTATTGTCTTATTCTGCCACTGCGCTACGGGAAATAGGATGCACAAGTAGGGAAATAGCCAAGTTTAGATGAACAGAGTATAGTTACTTGTAAATTTTAAACACAGGTAAGATCTGGAGAGTCATTTGGCGGTAACAAGACTAAAATGAGAGTTTAAAGTAACATATGTATTTAAAATGAAGGGAAATGAAAAATATAATGAAAAAAATATAATGTTTACTTTGCTATATATTTCAAAACACAAATAAAAGTGAATGGATGGTAGCAAAAATAAAATGGGTGTTTATTTGCGTATACAGTATAAGTATTCCAAACACAATCAAGTGAGTGGATGGTACCAAGAGTTTAAAGAGAGTATTAATATTCCAAACATAAGCATGTGAGTGGATGGTAGCTAGATTAAAGATATAAGCCCATATTCTCTTCGGTTGAGGAAGCTCCCAAACACCTTTTTCTAAGCGACTTATTCTGTTTAATACACCTTACTGTCCTCATCTGTGTTACATAAATCCTTCCAATATCGCCATACTCAGCAGAAATAACGAAGAAAAGGATATTAACCAGCCATATCCAAAAATAAATCGCTAAAGAAGAGGTGTTAAGGAGTAGCGTGTCTTTTACCTGTATATTCCAAACACAGGTAAGATCTTCCGGGTAGTGATCAGGATAGCCAGGTGAGGTGATGAATCCACTTCCTGCTGATCCCGCCCTCACCACACCCCCACACCCTGGAGGTCGAAGGAAGGGGGAAAGGAGAGAATTAGCATCTTAAATTGTTGAAAAGTCTTCCCTATTTGCTTGTCTATCTGTCATCCAGAGAGAGAGAGAGAGAGAGAGAGAGACAGACAGAGAAAGAGAGAGAGAGAGAGAGAGAGAGAGAGAGAGAGAGAGAGAGAGACAGACAGACAGACAGACAGAGACAAAGACAGAGACAGAGAGCGTCATGGCAGTCAGTAAATGAGAGAGAGAGAGAGAGAGAGAGAGAGAGAGAGAGAGAGAGAGAGAGAGAGAGAGAGAGAGAGAGAGCGTCATGGCACTCAGTAAATCAGTAACTCACTCGCTCTGACCTCATTTTACTCACTTTGGCCTTGGGCAGGGATGAGGAGGTGAAGCAGAGAGAGGACGAGAGCGAGGAGTGTACGTGGCATGATATAGGTGGGTATGTAGGTGGGTGAGGGGGACAAGGAGTGGGCGAGGAGGGGTGAGAGGGAGGTAGAAAGTGGGTGGGGAAGGAGCAAGTGGGGAAGGAAGTGAGTGAGATGAGTGGCGGGGTAGGTGGGTGGATATGTGAGCGACGGTAAGTGTAGGTGGGTGGGTGGAAGCTAGAATTAAGTGGGTGTATCCGGGAGAGAGGTGGGTAGGTGGGTGGGTGAGATGTGGGTGGGAAAGGTGAGTGGGAGAGTGGATGGGAAAGACAGGTAGGTGGGTGAGGTGTGGATGCAGGTATGTGACAGCACTCTCCCCTCTACTACCATCACCCACCTACACTCCCTCACTATATATACCCACCCCTACACCTACACTAGTTCAAATTCAGAAAGACTCTTAATCAGTATCTAAAATTAACGCGTCTGATTAGTTTTTATTTTTTTCTTCAGAAGTCATATAGTTTTTCGTCTTTTTCACGTTTTAATTCACTCTAGTTTGATTTGAAAATGTTTGTTTCGTTTGTTATTTATTGTATTTTTTTTTTTTTAATGCAAGGAAGAAGGAACCAAAGGGCAAGATTGTTTGTTCCCTTCAAGAAAAACAAAACAAGATAACGGTTTGGTTCAAAGCCTTTCGATAGTTCATTCACCTTAACTTGGCCCGGATTTTCGGCGTTTTGCAGCTTATTTCACGTAGCTCAATGGCAGAATAGGACAACTTTTTCACCGCACTCTCCTTCGTGACTAGCATTATATTCTACTGTTAATCTCCTGCAAAACCTCAGCATTTAAGGTGGAGAGGTGGCAATTTCAGGCCAGGTTAGAGTGAAAACGGTATAGTTGAAAATATCAGAGAGAATATAAACCAACGCAACTCAGATTCAAAACAGTTTATGAATTTGGACCCTGGACCCACACCTGCCTCCCAAAACAGGTGTCTAATTAATCACTGACACAAGGTAATCAACGGCCTACCTCATACTACCTACTCAGAGGCGTAGGGTCCCTAGGCTAGGCTACGAAGTCCAATATATTAAAGGGTACATGATCAGGCTACTCTTGTTGGTGGCACTGCGTGTTGAAAATCCTCCAATCACTTTTAGATGATCCTTTGCAAGGGTGTCACTCCGATTGGGGCGTTCTGACCACTAAACCACCAGGCGATGATTATGTCTATCTATCTATTGCCAGACGCCTTAATCCCTAATACGGGGTGGCCACAAACAAATCGCCTCCACTTCACCCTGTCCTCCTCCATTTCACTGCCCTGCTCCCCATTCACACCCCCCTCTCTCTCATATACCTCTCCACTCCATCCCTCCATCCCATCCTTGGCCTTTCCCTCCCTCTCTTCCCCTCCACCTCACTCACATACACTCTCCTCGTCAGTCTCTCACTCTCCATCCTCTCCACATAGCCAAACCACCTCAGTGCGATGATTAGTTGTGCAAATTATGACAGTTCAAAATATTAGGGAAATGGAAAACACTGAGTAAAAATAACATGATATAAGTTAAAAAAAAAAAAAAAACTATAAGGTGATGATCCGGAATTTTTGGATGGTAAAAACTAGAGAGAGAGAGAGAGAGAGAGAGAGAAAGTTAATTACATGAGGTTACCGACACACACGGTATAATTGACAACTTCCGCCTACCCTCAAATAACATAATTAGGTCCAATCACGTATCACCAATGGCTATGGCTTCCTCGTGTATGATTTCTTTATTTATTTATCTATTCATTTATCTCTCTGTCTATCTATGTATCTGTCTAAACATCTACCGGTACTGTATCTATCTATCTATCTATCTATCTATCTATCTATTTCCAGAGTTTTTTTAATTAGCTCAGGTAGGCTTTTCGAACTAGAGGTGTTAAAATTCTCATTAACCCCTTCACTGCTAAACGTCTTTCTGATTTTAAGTAAATAAAAACATCTGGAGGTAGCAAGAGGAGTAGTAGTAGCAGTAGTAGTAGTAGTAGTAGTAGTAGTAGTAATTGCAATCCCAGGCTTATGTGAAACGTGAACCCTGTGGACTGCAGGCTGAAGTCGCCATTCTCCTACAGTCCACTAGGCTTCTCTCGGGGATAGGGAAGTAGCTGAAGGACGTTTGTATAACCAGGCAGAGGAGCCGCCCAGTTATGACCGTGCCACCACATGAAGGCGCCCTCCTGCTTCAACCCTTACAGCAGGAAATCGATCGTGAAAAACGTTCGAGAATCCCATCCATCCTGTTCGAAACGTTTGAATCCTTATCCCTCCTCCACCTCAGTCACCCTCTGTCTATCGAAGGGAAGGTACGTGTGTGATTTTGCTCCCCATTGTGAGTGGCATAGGAAGCTTCGTAGCACAGTTTCCTTTGCGATTTATTCCGTGCATTGCACCCAGTTTTTATCCTATATGTTACTTGTGCAGATTATGTCGATAGGCGCTGACAGGGAGCCTTCACGTGGTGGCACTGTGTACGTTGGGTGGAGCCAAGCAGCTGCGGTGTCCACCCAGCCACAAAACCTCCTATTTCCCCCCACCTCCCCGTGTGAATGACCCTGACTCGACCCTGGTGCTGTGGTGCTACAAGGGGGCGCCGATTCCTACACGGTGTATGCATAGAAGCAATTACTTACCTGTGGTCGATGGGGCTGTTCAGCGAGGGTTCATCATCATCATCATCATCATCGTCTTCTCTTACTACTATGAATCAAGAAAAGGGAACTACACAACTATGCCATTAATTTTATCATCAAAGTCTCCACCTATTGTAGTCACAGGCCCATTTGGACGTGAACCCTGTGGACTCCAGGCTTAATTTTTCCATTTCCTGCAGTCCACCATCATCCTTTCTGGGGATAGGGAGGGAGTTGAGGGACGTTTGTATAATCGGGCAATGGATCCGACAGGTCATATCAGTGCCACCACGTGAAGGCGCCTCTCTCCACCACCCAACTCTGAAAATAAATACTCGTTTGCATGGTGATGATGATGATGATGATGATTATTGAGGTGGTGATTATGATGATGACACTGATATTGGTGGTGAAGGTAATGTTAATAGGAATGATGATGATGATGATGATGATGATGATGATGATGATGATGATGATGATTGATGATGATTGATGATTGATGATGATGATGATGGTGGTGGTGGTGATTACGATGATGACACTGATGATGGTGGTGAAGGTAATGATAATAGGAATGATGATGATGATGATGATGGTGGTGGTGGTGGTGATCGTAATGATAATAGGAATGATGATGATTGATGATGATGATGATGGTGGTGGTGATTACGATGATGACACTGATGATGGTGGTGATGGTAATGATAAGGCCTGATAATAATGATGATGATGATGATGATGATGATGATGACGATAATAATAATAATAAAGTTTATGATGATGATGATGATGAATGATGATAATACTAATGATGATGATAATGATGATTTTTTTTCCCAACAGACGTATGGGCGTAGGTGACATAATTCCAGGCTCCTCCACCACGCCATCAAGCTGCCCTTCCTCCAGGTCTCCAGCACGCCAACAAGCTGCCCTCTCTCCATCACATCTCCACCAGCGTCTCCTCCATCGTGAGTTTCATCCCGTAGACTTTTTTTTGCTTGGCGTTGATTTTCGTCCTATTGTGGGGTATTGCATGTTAGAGGGGGAAGGTTTGGGGAGATAGATAGATAGATAGATGGATGGATAGGTAGATGGATGGATAGATAGATGGATAGGTGGATAGATAGAGGGATGGATGGACGGATAGATGGGTGGATAGATAGATAGATAGATAGACAGACAGATGGATGGACTGATGGATAGATAGATAGATGGGTGAATGGATGGATAGATAGATAGATGGATAGATAGATAGCTTCATACATACATAGATGGACAGACAGAGGGATGAATTTATAGACAGATAGATAGAGTGAAATAGGTAGATATATAGAAAGATAGATTTATAGATATATAGATAGATAAATAAATAAATAGATGGATGGACAAATAGATAGATAGATAGATAGATAGATAGGCAGGTAGATAGATAGATAGACAGATATACGTAGATAGATAGATAGATAGATAGCCGGATAGTTTAACAGATATTCAAGCAAAGAGAGATATACCTAGACAGAAATAGATAGATAGATAGACAGATAGACAGGTAGATAGATAGATAGATTAGATAGGTAGATTGATTAGATAGATAGTTAGACTGGATAAATAGATAGATAGACAGAGGAGATAATAGATTGGGGAAGGTGTTGTCAGAGAGAGAGAGAGAGAGAGAGAGAGAGAGAGAGAGAGAGAGTGAGAGGGAGGGAACGGGAGGAGAGAGAGATAGAAAGGCAGGGAGGGGGGGAGAGAGAGGGAGAAAGAGTGAGGTAAAGAGACAGAGGGAAGAGTGAAGTGGAGAGAGAGAGAGGAGGGGGGGGAAAGGAAGAGCGGTGAAGAAGGAGAGAGCGAAAGGGAGAGAGGGAGAAAGTGCGAGGCAGGAAGGTAAGGAAGAGGAAAAAGAACAGGAAGAAGAACAGGAAAAGAAGGAAGAGGAAGAAATGACGCAGTGTAGGCGACGATGACGCAGGAGAAGACGGTAAATATTCAAATTCAACTTCTTTTCCAATTCAACAGGACATTTTATTCCTCTAAGCTCAACTGACACACGAAATAAGTTTATCATTTATAAGTCTGCACAGTTTTAGATGTCACTGCAAAATATATGGTCTCGGTATTTTAAAAAGTGAGTGAAGTTAGCGAGATTTTTGTGTGTGAGTCGAGCGAAGGACGAGAATTAATGGATCACTGTTTTGAAAGTGAAGGCTGTCCAGATTTTAAAGTGAAATTCCCAGATTCGAAAGTTTTGATTTCCGTTAAGCAGAAAATATATTAAATTAGAAGTAAGAATTTCCCTGCCCTATCCTAATATATTTTTACCCTATCCTCTGCCCTATCCTACCCCCCATACCCTACCTAAATCTAACTTAGCCCTTTTTACCTTAGCCTAACCTATGTAGTCATTCCTACGCTTCCCTCTCTTACCCTAACCAAACCTAACTTTACCTAAATCAGCCTAACATACCCTACCCACCTTTACCTATCCTTACCTACCTTGCCTTACACTACCCTACCCTACCCTATCCTGACTCTGCTCTACCCTACCATTCTACCCTACCCTACCCTACCCTGCCTGTCTCTAACCTGCCCTATCTTACCTACCCTACCCTACCCTACTTTACTCTACCCTACCCTATCCCACCCTACCCTACCCTAACCTAACTTACTCTACCCTACCCTACCCTACCCCACCCTACCCTACCCCACCCTACCCTACCCTACACTACCCTACCCTACCCTACCATACCTTACACCACCCTACCCTACCCTACCATACCCTGCCCCGCCCCACCCCACCCCTCCCTACCCTACCTTACCCTACCCCGCCCCACCCCACCCCACCCCATCCTACCCTACCCTACCCTAATCTACCTCATGCCTAAAACTGCCCATCACTGCTTTCCTAACCCCTCCAAAACCTATACAAGTGATGAAGATTTTGACTCACGCTGTTTTTAGAGGTTTCAAGAAGTTTAGTGGCGAAAAAAAAATTGATATATAAGAATTTTGGAAGCTGGACAGATTTCATAAATAGATTTTTTTATTTTTATGTATGTGTGTATGTATGTATGTATGTATGTATGTGTGTATGTATGTATGTGTGTATGTGTGTATGTATGTATGTATGTATGTATGTATGTACTGTATGTATGTATGTAGACCTGACCTCACCCCATCCTTAGCTGGGAAAAGAGGTCACATTGATGATGATGATGATGATGATGATGACGATGGTGATGACAATAAGGATAATGATGATGATGATGATGATGATGATGACAATGATGATGATGATGATGATGATGATGATGATGATGATGATGACGATGGTGATGACAATGATGATGATGATGATGATGATGATGATGATGATGATGATGATGACGATGATGATGATGATGATGATGATGATGATGATGATGATGATGTATGTTTATTGTTGTGTGCATTACGAGGCGACATGGAATAAGCTACACACGAGCAATCCATAACTATAAATTTTTGATGAGTAGAAACCAAAATTAAAAGAGAGAGAGAGAGAGAGAGAGAGAGAGAGAGAGAGAGAGAGAGAGAGAGAGAGAGAGAGAGAGAGAGATGCACTAGCTCTCGAAACACGATTTTTTTTTTTCATTTTTTTACATCAACAAAAATTTTGACTTTATTCACATATATCTCAAACTTCATATATTAACGTGGCATCAGTATACTCTATAGCGTTATGGATATACTGTGAATATAACGTATAATGGGTATGCTAGGAATATACCCTGATAATTACTATATTTTTAAAGATAACTAGATGTATTCAAACTGTAGCCTGTCATCTCGTGTGTAGTTTATTCTTTGTAACCTTGTATTTTGTTTTGTATGTTTTGTACCGTATTCTAGATGGCGTAGGAGACATCGCAACACCTCTCCATCAGCGATTTATTTATATTACACCTTATCATTTCTTATTTATTTATATTACTCCTTATCTTTCTCTCGTCTGCAGTTATATTTGTTCATTTAATGTAATTATTTTGCATATTACTCCTTAGCGTTTTCCTCTGTGTTATATTCATTCGCGTATGTTAGTATAATTTTTGAATATCAACATAATATGCTTTGGTACCATAGATTATTTTGAGATGCCATATACGGAATAAATCGCTACGGGAGAGGTGTTGCGACATATCCAAAGCCACCTAGAGTGTCACCTACATCTGTACCCGGAGCGCTGACACACACGCGTTGAGAATCACAAACAGAACTTACGAAAATAACTTACGACAATTGTTTTTTCGTAAGTAAGATTTTTATCCTAAGAAGAACAAGAGATATGGAGAATATTACGTGTCCTATTTCCTTCCTCCCTCCTGTAAAAAGATTCTTCGCTCGCGTGTTTAGGTTTTCAATCGTAAAATAGGATGTATGCTCCCTTTCTTAGGCGATAATTCGAGAAGGAAGTGATCAGGTAGTGATAAGGAACAGGGAAGTGAACAAGGAAGTGATAAGGAAGTGATAAAGATGTGATAAGAAAACGATAAGGAAGTGATAAGGAACAGGGAAGTGAAGAAAATGTCGCTGCATGACAGTATTGTGATCCCCACCCTAACGTATGGAAGTGAAGCTTGGACTCTGTTGGAGGGACACAAGTCAAGAGTGAGAGAGCAGTGGAAGTGAGTCATATGAGAGGTGCATGTGGAGTTAGGTGGAGAGACAGACAGACAAATGTGGAACTGAAGGAGGTGCAGACAGACAGACAAATGTGGAACTGAAGGAGGTGCAGACAGACAGACAGACAAATGTGGAAGTGAAGGAGCGTTGTGGTGTTGATATGGACGTGATAGAAAGCATTATCTGTACCTTGAGATGGCGTGGCTATGTGGAGGGACTGGAAGAGTAGAGACTGACCAGGAGAGTTTGAGTGAGGTGAAGGGGGAGACCGAGGATAAGATGGAAGGATGGGGTGGAGAGGTATATGAGATACGGGGGTGTGAGTTGGAGAGAGGGTAGCTTGATGGAGGAAGACAGGGTGACATGGAGGCGATTAATTTGTGGCCACCCCAACTGGGATTACGACGTCTGGGTGTAAATAGATAGATAGACAGATAGATAGACAGACAGACAGATAGATAGATAGATACAGACAGACAGAGAGGTAGATCGCATTTACCCTAACACGACAAAGATCCGTATCCCCTTTCAGCTCAGTTAATGGCCAGGTGTAGTCAGACTGGACGGTTAATTTGACTAGTAACCAAGGAGACTCATTCCCAAAGTCTTATCGACCTTCACGCAACCACAACATAGCATACAAGTTATGAGAGTGACCCAGTTCCCTCAAATGAAAAAAAAAAACGCTGTAGTTCCATAAATAATCGTTCGGAATGAAGGGAAGCACCGTAACACCCATTCTGTAGCGATTTATTCTGCTTATTTCACCTCAGATACCTTATTGATGAAAACTATGGATATTAAAAGGAAGATACCTGAGAATTTAAGGTGTAATAAGGTTGTTTAATAAGGTGTAATAAGCAGGATAAATCGCCTAGGAAGAGGTGCCACGAAGCTTCCAGTGCGACTTATAATACGGATCTTAACTCCCTCCAGCTGGTGACTTATTTTGCTTTCTTCTCGCTGCCTCCAGACGCCTTTATTCAGCTGTTATACTCTTTTCACTCTAACTTGGCCTAAGATTGTCACCTCTCCTTCTTAACGGCTGGGCTGTGACTGGAGACTAATGTTAGAATATGATGCTGGTCACGAAGAAGTGCCACGTAAAGAGTGTAAGGCCAAAGAGTTGTTATCCTGGCACGAGATTAACACTAGAGTATGATGCTAGTCACGAAGAAGTGCCATGGAAAGAACGTAGAGCCATAGAGCAGCCTAGTAATATCGGTGCCACCACGTGAAGGCGTCTCTCTCGAATTGTGGGGTTAATGAAGGCTAGGGTCCATATTTTTGTCTCCTTAACACCTTTTCCTAAGCGATTTGTTATGTGTATTTGCACTTTACCGTCCTCTTCTGTGTTATATAAATCCTTCCAATATCGCCATTCTCTGCAGAAATAACGTACAAAAGAATACTATAGTAGCCGCGGCGAGAAATGAACGCTGTGGTGGGGCAGCCGGTCATCCGGGGATTCCCCCACTGTAGCCATATCCACATGTCACCGACCATCGGCCACCGCTGCAGCCCCGCTCCATGATCCTTACCCTGTGTCTCTGGCTTTCTCTTTCTCTCTCGGTTTTTATATAAACTGGTGTATTTCCGAAACTAATTATGAAATTATTATGACTTTTGTTCCACACCACCTTTGAGGTAAAAATCAAGGAGAGTTTTCTGTATAAAGGTTTCCCCCCCCTCCTAAATGTGGCATATGAGCGGGGGAGTGCGGCCTTGCCGATACCTCCGCCTGACCTATAATTATACACTCGCCAGAACTGACCTGCCCTCAGACAAGGGGGGGGAAACCTTTATACAGAAAACTCTCCTTGATTTTTACCTCAGTGGTGGTGTGGAACAAAAGTCATAATAATTTCATAATTAGTTTCGGAAATACAGCAGTTTATATAGAAACTGAGAGAGAAAGAGAAAGCCAGAGACACAGGGTAAGGATCATGGAGCGGGGCTGCAGCGGTGGCCGGTGGTCGGTGACATCCTACCTCTATGGTCGGTGACCTGTAGATATGGCTACAGTGGGGGAATCCCCGGATGACCGGCTGCCCCACCACAGCGTTCATTTCTCGCTGCGGCTACTATAACCAACCATATCCAGAAATAAATCGCCAAGGAAGAGGTGTTGGGGAACGGACCATAGCCAGAGATAATCCCCGAGTTGAATAAAAATCGTCTGGAGCCGGCAGGAGTAAAACAGATAAGTAAATCAATGGTTAGAAGGAGTTAAGCACGCGTCGCATTGTTATCGTAGAGTTTTGTTTGTGATTCAACGTCCATTTCGACAACAGACACACTCGGCTTTTTTCGTTATATTTAGTACAAGCCAGCATTGATTATTTTGGTATGGAGATTATATGAAGCTTTATTTATTTATTTATTGTATGTTTTTTATTCCTTTATTCGATTATTTATTATTAACTGCCGAATATTGAAGCTCTTCCATCCGCTACTTGACATATCAATTTTTCTAAAGCTATTATTTTCTCCTTAAAGCGGCGAAATATTGGAACCCGTGTCTGTTACTTGACATATATATAAATTGCCTAATATTCTGTGTATTTTTAAAAGTGCCGAGATAATGGAAGTTTTTCATGCATTACTAAAAAATAAAAATAAAATAGACGAAAGCGATAGTTTCTGATTTAGTGGATATTTTCAGAACGGATCATATATATATATTTTTTTTATTCTCGAAAATTTGCCAGTCTACTCTTTCCTTGTTATATATGGATCTTACCATTTCAGTCATTTTTTAAGTACATATATTTGTTCACAATGTTAAACAGATTGGTAACTCAGCGCCATATTTAACTGTCGAATTATCACTAAGTCCAAAAAACGATTCATTAATTAAGTAACTGGCAATTCGAACTTGTAATTATTTTGTATCTATTTCAAAATTATTCGAAGTCCAAAAATTCTCCTATAAATTGACTAACTGGCAACTCAAGCACCTCGAAAATAATAGTCCCAAAAGTCGCCTCTTAATTGACTAACTGGCAACTCAAGCACCTCGAAAATAATACTAAGTCCAAAAATTCGTTAATAATAATACTAGCTGGCAACTCGTGTATCAAAAAAAATACTAAGTCCAAAAATTCGCCTATAAACTGACTAACTGGCAACTCAGGTACCTCGAAAATAAGACTAAGTCCAATAATTCGTTCATAATAATACTAGCTGGCATCTCGAAAATCCAATATGGCCGACCGTGTGTGTGTGGTTCTGTCAGCTCTCTTAGTACAGTCTGCGGGAAGAAAGGTTCACTCAATATTTCTCATCCTCTGCCTCCCTCTCCTTCGCTGGCTAATATTCCTAGAGAGGCTTGTGTTCCTCTGTTCTTGAGTGTTCTTTAATAACTCTTGTGTGAAGCAGAGGAGGGGAAATAGTACTTGAACATTTTTGCCCTCGATAACTCTTCCCTCACAGGCCTCCCCCACCTCCGTTTCCCCTCCCCCCTCCTCCCCCACCTCCGTTTCCCCTCCCCCCTCCTCCCCACTAGAGCTTTTGTGGGTGGGGAGGGGGGAGGGGAAACGGGGGTGGAGGAAATTTAAAATGGGGCCTATTGTACTAACACCCTTTTCTCGTTTCAGATTGCCTCCGGACGCTCTTCTAATTACAGAGTTAAAACGCGGAACCTGGTCACCTTAAACTCTGCAATAGACTTAGTATATATATTTTTTGGCGCTCAAAATCTCCAATTTCGTGGTTTTTCGCAATTTTTTCATTTTTCGCTGCCAAAATGTCATTTTTTAAATTAAAATAAAAATTTAAAATATTGATTTCATTTCTTAAATTACAATTTAAAAAAAAAATAATAAAAACAATAATTTAAATATTTGATTTTTATTCTTTGATTAAGTTTCAGCTTAAGTCTTTTCCAAGATAAAACAGTACATCAACAGGCATAGTTCAGTATAAAACAACCCCTGATAACGACAATAAAAGATAAAGAAACAAAGCCGAACATTTCATTATTTATTTTGTAAATATTAACATCCACAGAAAAATTACAATATGAAATAACGTAGGACATTTGATAAAATCCACAGAAGGGGAGGCAGCAGCACCACACTTGAAAGGGTCCATCACCGAAGGGGAGGCAGCGCCACACTTGGTAGGGTACACTATAACAATGGCGATAGCACTTGACAGGGTTCATCAGGAGAGCAGCACAACACTTCACATGGTCCAACACAGAAGGGGAGCAGCACCACACTCACAGGAAACAGCAGAAGGGGCAGCACAGCACTTCAGGAGACATCGCAGATCAGCCGAAGACCAAAACCTGTCGAGAACAAATGTTTTAGTTCAAATTCAGTACCTTCTGTTATAAAACTAATAATTCAATGCTTTAATATAATTTACAATTAAACTGAATTATTTCAGTTAATGTATACTCTATGATCAGAAACAAACCTTAAGCCTCTGCTTATATAAGTCGAAGTAATTAAATGCTATACTTAAAGTGACCATTTTCTATAGACTGGCATAGTAAAGAAATTCAACCAAACGAGGATTAAATGTTAACATTGGAGGGCCGGTGTGATTAGTAACCAAGGACATTCAATCCTACCTCAGAACTAAACCATTCATGTAACCAATAGTTCAAGTTGAGAGGAGCTGTTCCGTCATGCAAGAAACTATTAAACCACCAAGATGAACGACAACCCTTTCAATCAGTCTACCTTTAATATTTTTTCAATCGCCAAGCAATTTAATTCACAAATAGATTTAGCAATTACCCTCACTACACAAAAAAAAAAAAACAATTTCTTAGTGTGTCCCGATTAACAAGATTTCATTCCATCTCCAGACTTTTCCTTTAAGATTTAGAATTAAAGAGGGTAGATACTGATAAACTTTTTCCAGTATTAGAGACCTTAATATTTGCAACCATTAAGATAAATGGTCTGGAAGCAGCAAGACAAAATGCAAAAAAATCACAGGTAAAAGGTAGAGCCAAAAATACATAAAGCTAATTCAACCAGTAGCTAAACAGTAATTTACCTGACAATAGATGCAATTATTAGGACGAGACGAAAAGGTACAGGTGCAGTGAACAGATGCCTAGCTGTGGCTTATCTGGAACACTGGACTGCTGACTGAAGATTACGTGCAGTCCCATCCTCCTTTCGGCTGTTGGGGAGTGAAGGTATTCTCGTTCTACCAGGCAGCTCCTCCCGCCGAGTATCCACGTGAAGACTTCCAATACCATATGCTATGTGCCACACCTAAAAGCACAGGTAATTAGAGTTATGCGAAGAAATAGTAAAATATATGAATTCAAAGTTATACGCAGTCATCAGCCATACGTGTTTCTAGTTCAAAGCTGCTCTACAACTAGTTAAAAGAAAATAAAGACTAGGAAAACGAATCTTATTACTATGCGGTATTCAATAAAAAAAATCTTAGAAAATTTATGCAAAAGACCCATTATGATAGTTACTATAATTATGGAACTAATAAAATTTCGTAATCAGCAAAAACATATGGGAACATCCTGGAGTTTTATGAAGATTGAAGACGCTCAAAAACTGCAAAGAAATTCACAGCAATATAAACTAAACTGCTGTTCTAGGTATGCTGTCAGTAGAGTTATTTTATATAGTTAAACCACAGTATTTTCGGTTCAGCCCACAATGGATCAAATTTTACGAAGTATTTTAGAATCTGATCACTAACTCAAATCTTATATGAAAATCCCCTGGGACAAAAAAATTCAGTATTTAACCTAGCCATTTGGGGGCCAGAACCACCAAATTAAGTTCACCGGGACAATCACCTGCCCAGTGTCTGCATGGGAAGTCCTTTTCGCCAGGTATTTTTTTTTTCCCCTCCCTGAAGGCCAATAGCGAAGGTAAAATTGGAACTGGCTTTGGTTACGACTGAGTATGTGGCGTTAGGGTGGGTTGATGCCTGAAGTGGCTTGTATTTCACTTCAGGGGGGAGGAGGCCATAAACCATTTCCAACGGAACTGAAAGTAAAAAGGGAAATAAGAAACCATAGACTCATTGTCAAATAGGGTATGGGCTGAAACTAGAAAATTACCTCAAAATTATTAAGAAGTTCATAATCTTTCAGGCTATACTCTTCACTAAGACAGCCTGCATAAACCTAAGAGGACTCACTTCACTAAACCTGTTGCTTGCCTGCTCGTCTTCACAACATTTGCAGTTGTCACCAGGCTCACAGCTGACATATCTCTTTCTGGCAGCCACCACCTACAACCATCACATCAGACACCTGTAAAAAAAAAATAAATTAATTAATACAATAAATAAAAGACACTAAACACTACATCTAATTGCTGCAAAATCTCAGGACATCTTTCAGCCGTGCCACCACCCCCCTCCCCTCCAGGGACTTGGAATTTTTTGTTCATGAAAATTTTCCCAGGCAAAAACTTGTGATCTAGTACCTTTGAAACGAATCATGGTTAAATCCTTTTAAATTATCGCCTTATCAAGAAGGCATGTTAAACAGGCGATTGTGAACACATTTTATTCATTTAATAGAACTTTGTCCTTACCAAAAAAAAAAATTAACATGAAATCAAACATGTTACGTATTAAAATGTATACCCATTCGTATACTATGCACAGACTAACAATAGCATGAAGAACAAGGAACTTACAAGCATTTTCAAGGCAAGCAACTTCCTCCCCTCCCCGACGAAATTCCCTCCCATACACTTATACTCGGAACCAATAAAATACAAGAGACAAATCAACAACAATCACTTACCTTCAAAAATAAGCCGAGCAAAGGAGTTCACAAAATACATGCTCACTGGCCAACGAGAAGACGAAAACTGGAGGCCCTTCTACCCCCCCTACCGTCATCACCTCGGCCTGCCCACACCAGCGCCACCTCGCACCAACCCACACAACTACTACAATCGATAACTTCAACCATTCTCCTTTTCCTGGTACTTTTCAAACAGAGATCCTTACCCCACCATATCATTATTTATTTTTCATTACTTTTTTTATCATCTTTTCGCTTTCTACAGACGTATAATAATAATTAGGCTTCCACGAGACGATGTGCTTCATATGAGGAGAGTTCTAGTACTCGAAACGTTCAAACTGTCTCACTGAACCTTTTGAGTGCTCGAATTTTCCTCGCCTAAAAAGCATAGTAGTCGAAACCCAAGGCTCTTCTGACCGTGAACCCCGTGGACTGCAGGCTTAAATTGTCCTCAGTCCACCATCCTCCTTTTGGGGATAGGGAGAGAACTGAGGGACGTTTGTATAATCAGGTAGCTCGTTTCATGTCAGTGCCACCACGTGAAGGCGTCCCTCTCCAAGACTCGAACCTGTCTCAGTGGGGATGAGGTTCGAAGTGGCATCTGACACTTCGTAACACCTTTTTCTAGGCGATTCATTTTTTGCGTACAGTACTTCAGCATTTATTTGGACGCTTTTTTGTATCAGTACCATAAAACAATATGCTGAGGTGTAACATGCAGAATAAATCGCTGCGGAAAAGGCGTTGCGAAATCGGAAACTTTTGAACCAATGGCCTATGCTGGTATTCTCGTCGGTTCAGAAAGCTCCCTAACACCTTTTCCTAAGCTATTTATTACTTATCACATCTTACTACCCTCTCCGTGTTCCCAAATTCCTTCCAGTATCGCCTTACTCTGCATAAATAGCGGACAAAAGAATATTAATCAGCCATATCCAAAAAAATGAATCGCTCATGGAGAGGTGTTAGGGAGCATTCTCAACCAGCGAAGATACGAGTCCCATTTACAGACACTCGCCCATTAACTCGACCCTTTGAATAGAAAAATAAGAGCCTGAGAGTGTTAATACTGCCCCCATTAACCCATTCATGCTTGGGTTAACTCTAGCATTTTATTCCAGCTGACTGCAGATGATTTTATTCAGGTGATGAGCCTGAGAGAGAGAGAGAGAGAGAGAGAGAGAGAGAGATCACCTTTATAAAGCTCTATAATTTCTCAAGGTGAATAGAGAGACTTCAAAAGGACAGTAAATAAAGATCCAAAGCAGGCCTAGAGAGAGAGAGAGAGAGAGAGAGAGAGAGAGAGAGAGAGAGAGATCACCTTTATAAAGATGTCTCTATGATTGCCGTGAATAGAGAGAGTTCAAAAGGACAGTAAATAATGATCCAATGCAGGGCTCAGGAATTTCTCCCATAAGTCCCATGGAGAGATCTCGATAGGACAGTAAGTAGTGATCCTGTGTGGTATAATATTGTCTAGGGATTTTCTGCCGTAAGACCTGTACAGAGATCTCAATGGGGACAGTAAGTAATGATCCGGTAATAATCCTGTGTGTGTGTGTGTGTGTGTGTGTGTGTGTGTGTGTGTGTGTGAGAGAGAGAGAGAGAGAGAGAGAGAGAGGAGTGTAATATGGGAAATAAATCACTAAGAAAGAGGGGTTACGAAAGCTTTCTCTCTTATTCACCATTTTGACAAACCATACTTAGAGAGAGAGAGAGGAGAGAGAGAGAGAGAGAGAGAGAGAGAGAGAGAGAAAGTGTAATATGGAAGATAAATCACAAAAAAAGAGGGGTTACGAAAACTTTCTCTCTTATTCACCCATTTTAACAAACTATACTCCCTTCCCTCTAACCTGGCCTAAAACTTCCATCTCTCTAGCCTGAATAGCCACTAGTAACAATAGACTAACACTAGAATATCACGCTAGTCACGAAGAAGTGCTATGGAAAGGATGTAGAGCCGTAGTAACAATAGATTAACACTAGAATATGATGCTAGTCACGAAGAAGTGCTAGGGAAAGGATGTAGAGCCGTAGTAACAATAGATTAACACTACAATATGATGCTAGTCAAGAAGAAGTGCTATGGAAAGGATGTAGAGCCGTAGTAACAATAGATTAACACTACAATATGATGCTAGTCACGAAGAAGTGCTAGGGAAAGGATGTAGAGCCGTAGTAACAATAGATTAACACTAGAATATGATGCTAGTCACGAAGAAGTGCTAGGGAAAGGATGTAGAGCCGTAGTAACAATAGATTAACACTACAATATCACGCTAGTCACGAAGAAGTGCTATGGAAAGGATGCAGAGCCGTAGCATTGTCTTTTTCTGCCACTGAGCTACGTGAAATAAGCTGCAAAAGGACGAAAATCTGGGCCAAGTTAAGGTGAAAGGAGTATAGTAGATTTCCAATTTTCAAAAACGCATTACTTTTTTTTTGGGGGGAAAAAATTGATTATTATACAAAAATTAAAATTATCTGTCCTAATTAATGTGTATAAAATATGTAAATGAATAAATGATGCTTGTTATATTAATCTTTTTTTTCCTTTACTGTGATGATATATGATTTGGGCTATATTCTTGAAAACGTACATACATACATACACACACACACACACACACACACACACACACACACACACACACACACACACACACACAACCTTTCCAATCCAAAAAGTCTCTCCAAAGATATAAAACTGAGGGAGAGAGAGAGAGAGAGAGAGAGAGAGAGAGAGAGAGAGAGAGAGAGAGAGAGAGAGAGAGAGAGAAGGGCTATGCTAATGTTCATAATTGAAGTCTGGCGTGAAACTGCCGTAGACTAAATATTACATCTTCGTCTAAATCTGGAGTGCAAATCCCGTAGACTACTTTTAAACTACCCTACCAGACCAAAACCTCTCGCCTCTTATAAATTATACCCTCGCTCTGTCTGTCTATCTGTGTCTGTCTGTCTCTCCGTCTGTCCGTCTGTCTGTGTATCTACAATTAAACTTACAAATTACAGCAGCAGCAGCAAACAAGGCAACGAAAAATCCGAAAATAAATCGCTAAGGAAGAGGTGTTAGGGAGAGTACGAGCCTAAATCACCCACTCAGCCTTGTTAAGTCAGACCGGAAACTAATATATCATAACTCCCCCTCCTCGCCTCAACAGAAAACGAGAATTCTGTTTTTCCCCATTTTCTCCTAATCTATTTCTTTTTCCGCCGTGTTGTCAGTAGATTAAATTAGTTAATAATAATGTGCATATGTGGATTGTAAAATAATAATAATAATAATAATAATAATGATGATGATAATAGTAATAATAATAATAATAATAATAATAATAATAATAATGATGATGATGATGATGATGATGATAATAGTAATAATAATAATAATAATAATAATAATAATAATAATAATAATAATGATGATGATGATGATGATGATAATAGTAATAATAATAATAATAATAATAATAATAATAATAATAATAAAATAACAACAACAACAACAACAACAACAACAACAATAATAATAATAATAATAATAATAATAATAAAAATTATTATTATTATTATTATTATTATTCGTCTTCTTCATTTACGAGAAAAAATCAGTTTAAAAATTCGAAACGCCATTCAACGGACGGATTCTCAAACTTCTCGTCGATGGCGT
>NC_136997.1:48716523-48734023 GCF_032717465.1 Coenobita brevimanus
GGGCACTGGCCAGGCTTGTCTGTGTGGAAGAAGAGGGACGAATTAGTGCCTATCCACCACACGAGAAAGACTGAAATTTGTGGCTACATCTATCTGTCTCTGTTCATCTGTCCATCCATCTATTTATCTATCTACCTCTTTCTCTCTACCTCCGTCTATCTATCTATCTTTTTCTCTCCACCTCTGTCTATCCATGTAGCTCTCTCTCCATCTGTCTATCTGTTCATCCAGTGATTCATCAACCTCTCTCTCTCTCTCTCTCTCTCTCTCTCCATCTACCTCTGTTCATCTATCTATCCATCCAGTGAACTATCTACCTTTCTATCTATCCATCTAAGTCTCTCTATCTATCTATCTATGTATATCTGTGTATCTACTCACCAGGGCCGGGATCAGCGTATCTCTTCCCAGCCACACCACAGCAGTACCGGGCACCGCTAGGCTTCTTGCACCAATATTGACATCCATTGGCCTCCCCTACCACAGCCACCACCACCACAACCACAGCCAGCAGTGTCACACCTCGGCTAACCTGCAGGATTGATAAAGAAATAAATAAAGTGATAAAGAAGTGAAGATAAAGAAATAAAGAAGTCATTATTATTATCAGTTATTGTTATTGATACTGTCATCATCGCTGGCACACAGACTCACACAGACTCACACAGACTCACACAGACTCACACAGACTCACACAGACTCACACAGACTCACACAGACTCACACAGACTCACACAGACTCACACAGACTCACACAGACTCACACAGACTCACACAGACTCACACAGACTCACACAGACTCACACAGACTCACACAGACTCACACAGACTCACACAGACTCACACAGACTCACACAGACTCACACAGACTCACACAGACTCACACAGACTCTAAAAAAAAAAAAAAAAAAATCCAAGACTTAAGACCCGCCTCGCAAAAGTTGATAAAGTAGAGAAAGAGAAAGAGAGAGATGATGGAATGGCACCCAAATTTATGAAGTATTTGGAAAATACAAAATAAAAAAATTTGGTCTTTAGTATGGAAAAACCCAAAGAAAATCGTGACATTAATAAATTATATTAATAAAACACCATTTAAGAGGAAAGAGCCTGTATTTCCTTAAGTCCTCTATTAATTGTTATTTTTATTATTATTATTATTATTGTACTCTATCAGTCCGTCTATCAGGCATACTAACTCCAATAACAAGGATTTTTTTTGTGCTAAGGAGCGACATATATAATCCAGAAACTCACCAACTAATCCTAATAACAAGAAATTTTTTGTTAACTCAACGAGCGCCATACTTAACCCACAGACTCACCATCTTGGCCTATTGGAGATCAGAGAGCAGGAGAAAGTGTATTTTCAGTGTGCTTGTAGGCCTCTGACTGTGACTCCTTCTGCCGTCCCCCTCTATTTATACCCCCTGCACAGCGCCGTGATACACCAGCGGCCGGTTTGGGAAACTTGAAGGGCGCCAGACTACATGCTTTTTCTCCATTCTTCTTTTTTTTTCTTCTTAACCTTCAAATAAGAGTTTTCCTAGTGTGAAATCAACCAGTTCAGCGGAAATTGAGGGCAGGTTAATACTCCAGCGCCATGATGCACTAGTGGCGGGTTTGGGAACTTGCGCTCTCTATTTTTTCTTTCTTTCTCTCTTTAAAATTCGAATAATTCCTTTCCTACTGTGACACCATTGAACGCAGCTTTAAAAAAAAATCTACTCTGAGCAAAATCGTCTGGAAATGGTAGGAATAAATTAAGAGACTACCGTGGCTGAGTAATGAGATTAATATATAGTACTCTTGTATAAAATTAAAACAGATTAGTTCATTATGAAACACATGAAAAAATTACATCATCACTATCATCATCATCATCATCATTACAATTATATATGCCCCCTCCTCTTCCTCTTCCTCCTCCTCCTCACCATCATCATCACCATCATCATCACCATCATCATCAACATCATTACTATTATCCTCTGTCTCCTGCTCTCCTCCTCCTCCTCCTCCTCATCATCATCATCATCATCATCGTAATCATGCTTATAACCTGACCTCTCTAAATCATCATAAATTACATAATATTTCCATGCTATAGTTTCATTACGATTTGAAATTGAGAAAAACATCTTACATTATTATTTAGTCATGAATGCGTTTAAATGGGGATTTCAAGTACAGTAAGACAGTTATCCATGCGATTTTTGAATGTAACCATTGTACGGCAGTCAACGATATCCCTGGGCAGTTTATTCCAAATGTTAACAACCCTGTTAGAGCAAAAATGCGTTGCTTCATTAGACTGGCAATACTTTCCAATAATCTTATACCCATTACCTCTAGTATAGTTGGAACGATCAACTGCAAAGTACTCGTCGACATCCATATTATGAATTCCTTTAATAATCTTGAATACTTGAATCAGATCCCCTCGTAGTCTGCGCTTTGATGGGTTAAATAACTTTAGCTCATTTAATCGCTCCTCGTATGATATTTCCTTAGTCTGGATATCATTTTTGTTACTCGTCGCTGGACTCTCTCTAAATTCTCTATGTCTTTCCTGTAATACGGTGACCAGAACTGCACACAGTACTCTAGATGTGGACGCACCAAGGAACGGAACAGGGTAAGAAGTATACAGCATTTTCAGATCTGAACGCAAATGATCTCCCTATAAATCTAACTAGTTTGTTAGTAGGGTGAAGGAAGCATGGAATGAGAAACCACGATAGACAAAAAAAAGTAAGGAAGATAGAAAGAGAAAAAAACTATGAACAAAATCCCGGTGAAATGGACCACACCCTCATCCACACAGCGTTGAAGCCCCCGGAATCCTGGCTCTAACTCACAGGCCTAACCATGGGGACATTTCTGGATTTACTGTACAGTCGAGGACAAAAATCAGTCTACACCTCCACTGCCTCTGCTTCACACTTAGGGCATGGCCGTCTCTACTCTCCCAGACGCATCATATAAAAGAAAATCAAAGTAAATGGGTTCAAACAGGTTCAGATAGGCTCACCAGATCTACTTAAGCCTTGCCAGGTAATTTCAGGTCACTATGATGCTGGGGATGGAAGCCTTCGTGTGGTGGGACTGATATAACAGGGTGAAGGAGCTGCCTGGTTATGCAATCGTCCCTCACTCCCTCCCTACCATCAAGGGTTCAGCTTGCAGTTCAATGGGTTCACGTTCAGATGAGCCTGGGGTTCGAACTACTACTACTACTACTACTACTACTACTATTACTATTACTACTGCTACTACTACTACTATTACAACTACTACTACTACTACAATTTTATTTTTTTCCGTGTCCGACTCTGGGCAAAGGCTTCAGGGCCTATTTCTCGGGGGCAGTGACCTATCCCAAGGCCCAGTAGTCCTCCTACACCTCCACATGTCACCACTTCGGCGCTAACACCCACCATCCATATTGAATACATGCTAGGGCTGTCTGATACAGGATTGGTGTATTTAGGTACTAGCGGGGATATTTTTGCGACATGCCGGCGGGTCACCTGGTAGATCAGGAAAGTCTGCTTTTAGGAAATTCAAATCCTGAAACTGTTCCCTGCCCCAGCCGGGATTCGAACCTGGGTCCGTTAGTACCGCAGGCTGCCTCTCTACCGTTTCAGCCACCTCTTTTACTTCTCTTTCTCCTCATCCCCTCTCATCATCATCATCATCATCATCATCATCATGCCTTATCAGGAGCGTAGGGGGACTGGGCTAGGTTTCGTGCAGACATTAAGATAAGTGTGAAGAAGAACAAAGGAATTACAGGACACTCATATACCTTGCAACTCGCGACGGAATTCAGAAGTCGGTGGAATACTTCTGACAAGGTGACCTGTTCAGCAGCAACGCCCCCAGACACCGCAACAACCACAGCCACATTATTACCACCACACCACACCACCACACCACCACACCACAACACCACACCATATCAAACCACATACAACATTATATCACACCACCACACCACACCACAACACACCACACCATATCAAACCACATACAACATTACATCACACCATCACACCACACCAAACCACCACGCCACCACACCACCACACCACACCATATCAAACCACATACAACATTACATCACGCCACACACCACATCACACCATCACACCACACCACACCACTATACCACCAAACATCACATCACGGCACACCACACCACAACACCACACCATATCAAGCCACATACAACATTACATCACACTACACACCACATCACACCACCACACCACACCAAACCACCAAACCACACCACACCATCACACCACATCACATCACACCACCACGCTACCTCACACCACCACACACCACACCACCACACCACATGAAACCACCACACGACATCAGACCACACTATCACATTACACCACCCCACGCCACATCACACCATACACATCACTCTCTCTCTCTCTCTCTCTCTCTCTCTCTCCCCTCCATGAGTATTATCAGTAATGAGTAACTGGAATTTTGAAGGTTGTCTTTCACAAGGGACAGGACTCACAAAGTATACTGATTACGTATTATTGAGCACTGCATGACGTGTGTGTGTGTGTGTGTGTGTGTGTGTGTGAGAGAGAGAGAGAGAGAGAGAGAGAGAGAGAGAGAGAGAGAGAGAGAGAGAGAGAGAGAGAGAGAGAGATCATGGCGAATTTCCTGTAATTTTTAAGAAGAATTCCATGCTGACAATTTCTGTAACTATGTGGATGTAAATAATGTTAATGAGAGAGAGAGAGAGAGAGAGAGAGAGAGAGAGAGAGAGCGTTCTTACTATCTCCAGACGATTTTGTTCAGCTTAGGAGAGATTTTTTGAACCGGAGGGGTTAGATATCCACCCTATTAACCCCTCCAGCCTTTGAGATTTTTGCTAAGTTCAACAAATCATCTTAATATAGTTTTTCGTCTTAATATAGCTCCTTGAAATGTGAACCTAGTGGACTGCCGGCTTAAACTGTCTCTCTCTGCTGTTTACCATCCTCCCTTTGGGGGTTTGGGAGGTAAAACAGGGATTGTATTATAACCAGGCAGTGGAGCCGCCTGGTTATATCAGTGCCACCACATGAAGGCGTCCCTCATCAAAAATTTTAATATAAAGTAAAATGAAAGCTGTATTATGAGACTGAAGGGTTTAAGGACAATATAAGGTGCCTTCACGTGGTGGCACCTATATGACTGGTCGGTGGAGCTGCCCGGTTATACAAACTACTACTACTTCTACTACAGCTACTATTACTACTACTACTACTACTACTACTACTACTACTACTACTACTACTATTCCTACTACTACTACTATACATCAATTTCTCTCACGTGACAAAGATCCCTAACTCCTTTCACCTCATTTGATGGTAAGGTGTAGGTGGATTGGAGGGTTGATTTGACTAGTGACCAAGGAGACTCATACTTCACAAGGACCATCAATTATTACGCCAGCACGAGGTAGTTTTAAAATAGTAGCACAGTTCCGTCAGATGAAAACAACAAAAAACATCAACAAAAGCAAGATGCATAGTAAATAACAAAATCACACCAAAGACAACCACACCAAAGACAACCACACCATTGCAACCACACCAAGATGCAACCATACCAAGACAACCACACCAAAGACAACCACATCATTGCAACCACACCAAGATGCAACCATACCAAGACAACCACACCAAAGACAACCACACCATTGCAACCACACCAAGATGCAACCACACCAAGACAACCACACCAAAGACAACCACATCATTGCAACCACACCAAGATGCAACCACACCAAGATGCAACCACACCAAGATGCAACCACACCAAGACGCAACCACACCAGGATGCAACCACATCAGGATGCAACCACACCAAGATGCAACCACACCAAGATGCAACCACACCAAGATGCAACCACACCAAGATGCAACCACACCAAAGACAACCACACCAAGCTGCAACCACACCAAGATGCAACCACACCAAGATGCAACCACACCAAGATGCAACCACACCAAGATGCAACCACACCAAGATGCAACCACACCAAGATGCAACCACACCAGGATGTAACCACACCAAGATGCAACCACACCAGGATGCAACCACACCAGGATGTAACCACACCAAGATGCAACCACACCAAGATGCAACCACACCAAGATGCAACCACACCAAGATGCAACCACACCAAGATGCAGCCACACCAAAGACAACCACACCAAGACGCAACCACACCAGGATGCAACCACACCAGGATGCAACCACACCAAGATGCAACCACACCAAGATGCAACCACACCAAGATGCAACCACACCAAGATGCAACCACACCAAGATGCAACCACACCAAGATGCAACCACACCAAGATGCAACCACACCAGGACGCAACCACACCAAGACGCAACCACACCAAAGACAACCACATCAAGACGCAACCACACCAGGATGCAACCACGCCAAGATGCAACCACACCAAGACGCAACCACACCAACATGCAACCACACCAACAACCACACCAAGACAACCACACCAACAACCACACCAAGACGCAACCACACCAACAACCACACCAGGATGCAACCACACCAAGATGCAACCACACCAAGATACAACCACACCAAGACGCAACCACACCAACAACCACACCAAGACAACCACACCACAACAGTCTACCATGCGTGTATCAAAAACTCCTTTACAAGACTTATATTTTGCGATGCGAAGAAGAAGAATGCTGTGTAACATATAATTTCTCTCCTACTGCGCATGCACACACACACACACACACACACACACACACACACACACACATGTATGCATTGACGCTGGTTAACACTTACACACTAACACGGCTCTCTCTCACACACACACACACACACACACACACACACACACTTCCAGGTAGACAACGAGATTAAAAAGTAGGAAAATTCTCTCTCTCTCTCTCTCTCTCTCTCTCTCTCTCTCTCTCTCTCTCTCTCTCTCTCACAAAACCACTTCGACACCCCATCAGCTCGGCTGTACACTAGGAAAACTTTTCTGAGCCGAAAATGGAGGCAAGCCGGTCTGGTCTCTCTCTCTCTCTCTCTCTCTCTCTCTCTCTCTCTCTCTCTCTCTCTCTCTCTCATCAACATCACTCACACCCACATAGATACAGAAATAGACAGCATGGAATTCTTTATAAAATTACAGAGAGAGAGAGAGAGTGAGTTTTCCCATTTCCTCATCTCTTTGTTTACCTGGATGTGTGTGTGTGTGTGTGTGTGTGTGTGTGTGTGTGTGTGTGTGTGTGTGTGTGTGTGTGTGTGTGTGTGTGTGTGTGTGTGTGTGTGTGTGTGTGTGGTATTTTCCCAGTGAATGGATTTTTCTGAAGGTTTCTGAGAAGTGAGGTGGTTTGAGGGACGCGGTGCTCATTCCCGAAACTTAGACTGTTGAGACTGGCAGTTTATTCCGGCTCTCCTCTCTCTCTCTCTCTCTCTCTCTCTCTCTCTCTCTCTCTCTCTTGCTCTCTCTCTCTCTTTGTTTTGTCTACGTTCCTGGTAATGCCTTTTCCCTTCCTTTAATCTTTTTTGCCATTTTCTTTTACCTTATCCACTACGCTTTCTCTCTCTCTCTCTCTCTCTCTCTCTCTCTCTCATGGCTTTCTTTCCATCTTAAGGCAGTTCAGTGACTCCCTTGTTGCTCAATTCACTTCCTTGTTTTTCCACTGCTTTCTGTTGCTTGCCTGTCTCTTATTATCATCATTATCATCATCATTATCACCACCACCACCATCATCATCATCATCATCATCATCACTACTATCATCATCATCATCATCATCATCATCATCACTACCATCTATATCATCACCTCCACCTCCACCACCACCATCATCATCATCATCATCATCATCATCATCATCATCATCATCACACTTTCGGAATAATGACTACCTCACAAGCCAAAAATATCCTTTTATTTTGTTTATATATATATATATATATATATATATATATATATATATATATATATATATATATATATATATATATATATGTATATGTATATATATATATATATATATATATATATATATATATATATATATATATATATATATATATATATATATATTTTTTTTTTTTCTCATTTTTATTATTATTATTATTATTATTATTATTGTTATAATTATTGCTTTTAAATGGTTACGTTTACAGCTGAGGGATATTACACACACACACACACACACACACACACACACACACACACACACACACACACACACACACACACACACACACACACACACACACACACACACAATGATGAAATATTTACATGAGGCGATATTTCCAGTCCAGCTTATTTCTGTGAATACTAAATTAGGAAGGAGGACAGGCTTCTGTTTCTCTCTCTCTCTCTTGCCCCCCCTTTCCTCTTCTTCCTCCTCCCACTCCTCCCCTTTGCACTACTTCTTCTTCTTCCTCTTCATCATCATCATCATCATCATCATCATCATCTTTCTTCTTCTTCATCTTCTTCTTTTCCTTCATCATCATCATCTCCTTTTCATCTCTCCCTCCTCCTCCTCTTTCTTCTTCTTCTCCTCCTCCTCCTGCTCCTCCTCCTCCTCCTGCTCCTCCTCCTCCTCCCCCTTCACCTCCTCATCGTCCCCTCTCACCCCAGTCTCTTCACAAAAAACCCGTAATCAAAATCGACCTTACACACACACACACACACACACACACACACACACACACACACACACACGATGAAGTAGTAACAAAGACAGGATATTAAAAACCCTGACTCAGTTGTTTACACACACACACACACACACACACACACACACACACACACACACACACACACACACACACACACATACACACAGACACACACACACACACACATACACACACACACACACACACACACATTGCTTGTCCATCTGTCTGTCTACATGTGTCTCTCTGTCTCCCTGTCTGTCTCACACACACACACACACACACACACACACACACACACACACACACACACACACACACACAAGCTCCATTTCCTGTCACCTGCTTTAGGAGAACCACCTGTAGTCACCTGGATTCCCCAAAGTTTATTTATTTATTTTTTCTTAAATATATTTGAGGTAAACATCCTTCAAGGCTGCTTTTGTCCTCTTCGAAAGCCTTATTATTTTTTTTTACCATTTCTTTTATTAACGTGAATAAAATTGCTAAATTGTGTGGCGGAATTAGAGATGATTAGCGACATTTGCTGTGTTTGTGTTTGATTTGTGAGTTATGATGGATTGGTTTGGGGTTATAAGCAAGGAAATATATCTATCCATCTCTCTATCTATTCTCCCTCTCTCTCTCTCTCTCTCTCTCTCTTTCTATCCACAGTATCTACAGTAAAAGTCCTTTAATCCGGAACACAGTAGCCCACGTACCTTCCGGATTATCAGATTTTCTAGACTATCAGACAGGTACCTGACAATGTTCAAAACACTGTCTATCTATCTATTGCCAGACGCTTTAATCCCATACGGGGTGGCCACAAACAAATCGCCTCTACATCGTCCTGTCCCCCCGCCATTTCACTGCCCTGCTCCCAACTCACACCCCCCGTCTCACAGATACCTCTCCACACCATCCCTCCATCTCATCCTTGGCCTCCCCCTCCCTCTCTACCCCCTCACATACACTCTCCTCGCCAGTCTCTCACTCCCCATCTTCTCCACATGGCCAAACCACCTCAGTGTGTTTCTCCTAACGCTTCCTATCACATCCAAACACACCCAGAAAATGAAAAAAAACACTACGCGCAACCAGCTGGGTGAGCATCCAAGGCCCCCTCAATGTCGGCGTGGGTGTGGAATTGGATAGTTTGTCACATCGCTTCCGGCCTTTTTTTGACATATATATTTTTTATTTTCACCTGATTTTTCTCGATTTTTTTTTACCCCCTAGAAAGCCAAAAACGACCCTGGGCTGAAAATTTCCAAACCATTGCGTTTTACGAACAATTGGATGACGGATTATCGGAAGTGCACTCTACCTCTCCCTTGTTCTTTCTTTCTACCTTCACCATTCTATCTTTCTGTCTGTCTATCTTTCTATTTATCTATCATTCTATCCATCTATCTATCTGTGTCCTTTTTCTGTCTATCTATCTGTCTGTCTATATTTTTCTCTCTATTCATCAGTCAATCAGTCAGTCTAACTATCTTTCCTTCTACCCATCTATCAATTTATCTATCTATCTATCTTTTTCAATCTTTCTCTACCTACCTATCCATCAATCAGTCAATCAGTCTATCAATCAATCTATCTATCTATCTATCAGTCAATCACTCTATTAATCTCTCTCTATCTATCTATCAATCCTCCTATCAATCAATCAATCTATCAATCTATGTATCTATCTATCAGTCTCTGTCTATCAGTCAATCAGTCTATCAGTTTATCAATCTATCCTTCTATCAGTCAGTCAGTCTATCAGTCTATCAGTCTATCAGTCTATCTACCAATCTATCTATCTAACACTGTATAGAAGTCAATATAATCATAGTGACCTAGAAAGAAAAATAATCAGCTTACATATTACAACTACAAATAAATCTAACTCAAAATCTAATCCATCTAACACTACTAACTCCACAACCCCCATCGACATAGTAAAAAACACCCTCTCTAGACAGCTCTGGTATTCACTATGAACGGTGGGTAATTGTGCACAAGTGGTGACATGCGAGGGTGCGGGATAAGTAGGACGACACTGCATTCGGCTCTGATGTGTGAAAAACCTGTCAGCTTATCTTTTTTTTTTTTTTCTTTTTTTTTAATAGCATCGTCTTGATATCCTCCTCCTCCTCCTCCTCCTCCTCCTCCTCTTTCTCTCTCTCTCTCTCTCTCTCTCTCTCTCTCCTGTTTTTCCTCTTGATTATTATACCTGCCTGCACCCAACCTTCCTCCCCAAGCACACACACACACACACACACACACACACACACACACACACACACACACACACACACACACACACACACACACACACACACACACACACACACACACACACACAGCGCCTATATAAGCAGGGCGAGGGAGGCTACGACATCAGAAGCGGGTTGACTGTCTCAGAGGAAGGTTCGTATCTTTTCATTCTCCTTTACAAACAAATTATTTATGAAGGACCACTGGAACCTCCGTAACACCTTTTCTGTAGCGATTTATTCTTGGCATATTCAGTTTACTTTTCATATTATTGCTGAAGAATATGAAGGTGTTAACACTATCATTCTTATAGAGATATTAATAGATACAATTTTAGATAGATATATTAATTTAGATAAAGATATTGATAAAGATATTGATTTAGATATAGATATAGATATGATGCAAACCATGTCAATATCAACACTCCAAAAATAACACGCCAAAGCGAGTTAATGTGCAATATAGAAAAACAAATCGCAAAAAAGTAGACGTTACGAACCCTCTTCCGTCACCCACATTATTATACTTCTTTTTTTCTTTCTTTTTTTTTTATTGGGAGACTCGTTTATCGAATTTTGCTTCTAGATCGAGTTATATTAATTTCTTGAGGCTGGGAATACACTGGGTTTTGAAGACATAGGAGCTGGTATTTGTGAGTTATCATGCATATCGTGTGTGTGTGTGTGTGTGTGTGTGTGTGTGAGTGTGGGGATGGGTGCTTGGGTGGTTGGATGTGGGTGGTTTGCTTGATTGTGTGTGTGTGTGTGTGTGTGTGTGTGTGTGTGTGTGTGTGCGGATGGGTGGTTGGGTGGTTGGATGTGGGTGGTTTCCTTGATTGTCTGGTGTGTGTGTGTGTGTGTGTGTGTGTGTGTGTGTGTGTGTGTGTGCGGATGGGTGGTTGGGTGGTTGGATGTGGGTGGTTTCCTTGATTGTCTGTTGTGTGTGTGTGTGTGTGTTTAATCTGTTTGTATGTTTGTTTAATCTGTGTGTCTGTCGCTGTGTCTGTATGTCTGATTTGTCTGTGTGTATATATCCCTGGTGTGTGTGTGTGTGTGTGTGTGTGTGTGTGTGTGTGTGTGTGTGTGTGTATGCTGTTTGTCTGAAAAAGTTTTAAATGGAATTGCATCAAATTTAGAATAATTATAGAGGGTCATCGGAGGAACAGATGATAAAATTTTGGTCTATTGAGGTCAAAGGTCAAGGTCAAAAAAGGCCATAGTGATGTCTGGAGGAGGTATGCGTTCTCGGAAGATCTTTTTACGGTTTTTCCTCCTACCAAACGATTTTATTCAGCTTATCTAATCCCCCCCAGTTCGAAATATCTCTCTCCTTGAATGAAATCGTCTAGAAAGATATAAACTAACCCTCTCACTGTTGAAAATACTTCTTCATGTCCTAATCCATCTAAGGCCAGACGATTTTATTCAGCTGGGAGTGAGTCATAGGAGCCAGTTCATTAACCATTTGATGGCCGGAAGAACTCTTGTATTCTGTTCCATTTAATGTTATATTTACGCAAGATTATATACTGTAGTTTAAGACTGGAGGCCAAAGTATACCTGCTACTACTATTACTATTACTACTACTACTACAAGCTTTACTACTACGACTAATACCACCACTACTACTACTACTACTACTACTAATAATAATAATAATAATAATAATTAATATCGACAGATGGCACGCATGTGGTTTGTTTTGGCTGTGTTGGGGGTGGTGTGTTTTGGAGTTCAAGCGACCCCTACTTTCGCGCCACCCCTCCCCCCACGACCCCAAGACTGCGTAGACCACTGCCCGGACCCCACCGGACCATTCGGGACCTATAAGTGTTGTGACAGTGAGTACTACCTCGTTTTTAAGTTTAATAGATAGATGGATAGATGGATAGACAGATAGATAGAGAAACAGAAAGATTGATATAGGTATTTGGATAGACTGATACACTTCGGCACCTGTGGCTGTTGTTTTTTAATTCAATAGATAGATAGATAGACACATGGACTGATAGATAGATAAGTAGATAGATGGATAGATAGACAGATAGATATAGATATTTAGATAGACAGCTACACTTGGACACCTATGGCTGTTGTAACCGTAATATCTTTTTTTTTTTTTTAATTCAATAGATAGATAGATGGAGATAGATGGATAGATGGATATATAGACAGATAGAGATTATAGATACCCTACGGAGACTATGGTTGTTGTGACAGTATACGGTGTAGCTAAGATGAACAGGATGTAGTTAGTGAACAAGGTGTAATTAAGGAGAACAGTGTGGAGTTAAACTGAACAGTGTGGAGTTAAAATGAACAGGGCTAAACTGAATGAACAAACAATTTATTTATCTATATATTTATTTATTTATTTACCTTTTTCCACAGAGAACCCAGGTACCTGCCCACCTGTTCGCGGATCCTGCACAGCTGTTCGTGGACCCGTTGGCCAGCCCAGGGTAGGTCGCTGCTACACGCCTCTCACTCTAACTTGGCTCAAAATTGTCTCTTCTCACTCTAACTGGGCTCAAAATTCTCTCTCTTCTTCACTCTAACTGGGCTCAAAATTCTCTCTCTTCTTCACTCTAACTGGGCTCAAAATTCTCTCTCTTCTTCACTCTAACTGGGCTCAAAATTCTCTCTCTTCTTCACTCTAACTGGGCTCAAAATTGTCTCTTCTCACTCAGACTTGGCTCAATAATTGTCTCTTCTCACTCCGACTTGGCTCAAAAATCGCTCTTCTCACTCTCCTTTCTCTTTTCACTCTTACTTGGCCTAAAATTGACATCTCTCCATTCTGAATAACAGATTAGCATTATACTCTTTTCACTCCAATCTGGTCTAAATTTGAAATACCCTCATACCCGTTTTCCTTCTCTTTTGACTAGTAACCAAGGAGACGCTAACCTCATCATTAAGGGTCATTGAATTTCCTGCAATCACCTCTTGGTAATTACTGACTCTCTCTCTCTCTCTCTCTCTCTCTCTCTCTCTCTCTCTCTCTCTCTCTCTCTTACCTGTTCATGTGTTTATCTATCTATCTGTCCATATCTACCTACCTACCTACCTTCCTACGTATCTGTCTATCTCTCCGTCCATCTATCCGTCTATCTATCTATCCATCCATCTATCTATATATTTATCTATCCATCCATCCATCCATGTACCTACCTACCTATCCATCTGTCTATCTATCTATCTCTCAATCTAGCTATTCATATATCTATTTTTCTTTTCCACAGAGATGCACCTTCGATCCTGAGTGTTTCGCCCATGAAAAATGCTGTGATGACGCCTGCATTCCCTACAAAGTGTGTAAACCGGCCAGACAGCATCGTTAGAGAGAGGGAGAGAGAGAGAGAGAGAGAGAGAGAGAGAGAGAGAGAGAGAGAGAGAGAGAGAGAGAGAATATGCTTTGGTTATAAAAAAAAAAAAAACAGTAACCAAGAGAGAGAGAGAGAGAATATGCTTTGGTTAAAAAAAAAATAAACAGTAACCAAGAGAGAGAGAGAGAGAGAGGGAAGGAACACACAATCCATTGGTTAAAGGAAAATAAAAATAGTAACCAAGGAGATTTACCTGGCATTAATTATCCCTGTTGGTCGGTGATGTTGATGAAGTTGTTAAATGAATAAATAAATTCACTTTTATTCCCTGCCTTGTTTTAAATCCTACATATATATATATATTTTTTTTTCAACTCTTACTATCAAAAGAAAAATGGTGTTACATGAGAATTTTTAGTGATAGGAATATGAAGGAGACGGCAAGAGTATGAGGAAAATGGATATTCGCTGTTGTTTGGGAAGGATTGAGAGATGTAGAAGGCAATATGAAGGAAATAGGGAAAGAGTATGAGATGAACGAATATTCTCTGTTATTTAGTGAGGAATAAGATATATGGAAGTTTCATTGAAGAATATGCATCCACGATTTTGTATTTAAGGGTGGGGGTGATGTGAGAGAGAGAGGGAGAGGGAGAGCGCATATCAACACTAGACCTTAAGGGATTCCAGGCCCATAATCGTAAGAGGTTCAGGGACCTTGGCACTAGACTTAAATCGCAAGAACACACCCAAAGTAGTAGGTCTCTTCTCAAGTCACGAAAATCCTAGGGTTTAGGGAGGTGACAGTGCTTTAGGAAAATTCATAGGACTTAAAATAGCATAATAACAAGTTCTGAGGCGTCAACGGGGACCCTTTCGCCCGTGAAGGGATGTGTTGCACGAATGTAAGTGATGCAGAACTGACTGGCACATACCGCCTAGATCGTGCTGGAATATCTTTGTGACTGACTTAGTAAGAGATGTTCTGCAAAGTCCATCAGGGAGGAACCAAGCACTTACGCCTGAGATGAAAGTGGTTATTATGTTGAGATTTTTGGCCACAGGGAAGATACAACCGTGCAGGAGTGATGATCTGGGACCCTCGCATCATCTCACAGACATCAAGTATTTTCTACACTCTTGAAATAATGTGTACGTTCCTGCTGGGGGCGCTTCTGACTGCTTTGCTGAAGTTTTGCCCCCTTTTCATTAAACCTAGAAACAATTTTAAGGGTCGTATTGTAATTAAGGCGGTCTTGAACATTATCGTGTGGACAACTGTTTACAATAATCCACTGACAGCGTGTAGTACATCCGCAGAAGAATTCTATGTTTGTGGCCAATAAATCCTTGTGTACACCAACAAATTAATCCATTTTTGTTCTTCTTCTATTCAGTACATGACTAGAAACTGGAAAAAAGTTTTATTACGTAATTTCTCCATCTATTTTGGGCAAATTCCACATCTTCTTTTAAGTTTCAGCTAAAGTTAACATGTTTCCAAAATCTAGGACTTTTGAATATTCGTACCTTGGAATTGCCACACAGATCCTGGGTAGCTTTTATGAGTCGATTCTTAAGACAGTCCCATCTGCGAATAGTTTTTGACCCCAGCTCCTCCTCCAACTCATCTCAAGCATTCCCTTCGAGGAGCAGGGGACCGGGGTTAGGCTTTGATATCTGAGAGACTCTTTAAAGCTATTACTCCTTTATTTTATTCATGCAAACCCTATATACTTTTTTTTTCAAGTTAGGAAATTGTCCTTGAGGGTTTGAATCGAAGGGTTGGATCGGATTCTTTTTTTTTTCTTTTTTATCACAATGCCACTCATGGATTTGCGACCGGTCACCTTCACCTGAAATATCTGGACTAAGTTGCCTAGCCCGGGCCCCTACTTTCCTTAGGGACCAATGAAGATCCGGAAAACAGACCAAATAGATAGAAAAGACCACTTGTAATGAAGGGGTTACATACAAACACGCACACACACACACACACACACACACACACACACACACACACACACACACACACACACACACACACACGCCAGTTGCTATCCCCCCAAAAACAGGTCTACATGCACACACAAAAAAAAAAGACATAAATGGCCAAAGCACACGCAAGCACATACACATGTACACACAAAAAGCACACACATTCTCACTTAACAAATCTCTCTCTCTCTCTCTCTCTCTCTCTCTCTCTCTCTCTCTCTCTCTCTCTCTCTCACACACACGCACACACACACACACACACACACACACACACACACACACACACACACACACACACACACAGTAGGAAAGCTTTCTCTGGGAAATTCAGGTTGACTGACATTGAACCGGTTCCTCCTTACCTCCCTCCCTCCCTCCCTCCCTTTTTTTCCTCCCTCCCTCCCTCCCTCCCTCCCTCCTACATTGTTTCCCTCCTTCTCTCCCTCCCTGATCCACTGTATCCCCCCTTCCCTCCCTCCCTCCCTCCCTCCTCATATCTCCCTCCCTCTTTCCCTCCCTCCTTCAGTCCGTTCCTCCCTCCCTGTCTCCATTTCCTCGTGTCCGCCTTTCTCTTTCCCTCCTTCCCTCTTGTTTCTCTCTCCCTCCTTCTCCCTCCCTCTCGCTCTCTCCCTCCATCCGGTTTCTCACGTCTCCCTCTTTCCCTCCCTCCCTCCCTCCCTCCCTCCTGCCTTCAGTTCCTCCATGTTTCCATCTCTCTCTTCAGTTTCTCCCTCCCCCTCCCTCTTTCTCTTCTCTCCCTCCCTCCCTACTTCCTCCCTGTTTCCCTCCCTCTTTCCTACCTTAAGACCCTCCCTCCCTCTCTCTCTCCCCCTTTTTCCTCCCTCCCTCTCTACCTCCTCCATGTTTTCCTCTCTCTCTCTCTCTCTCTCTCTCTCTCTCTCCTACCTTAAATTCCTCCCTCCCCCTCTCCTTCTTCTTCCTCCCTACCTCCTCCCTGTTTTCCTCCCTCGTCCCCTCCCTCTCTCCCCCTCTTTCCTCCCTCCCTCCCTCCCTCCTCCCTGCTTCCCTCCCTCTAATCAACAGGTAATGACTAGTGTCGAATCTTCCTTCAGACAACAGGTAACCAAAGGACTTCTATCTTTCTTTCTTTCTTTCTTTCTCTCTTTTATCTTTTTTTGTGAGTCAGTGATCTGGGAAAAGGACTCGC
>NC_136997.1:48739023-48746523 GCF_032717465.1 Coenobita brevimanus
TACCTTCCACGCCAGTCTGCATCCCACCTTCGTCTCATCAACATGGTCAGTGAGGACGATAATCAGTGTGACTTATGACGCACCGTAGCACCTCTTACGTTGCGATTTATTTTACATTTCTCACGTTACCGTTGTGTTGCATGATATTTAGGTTGTTTTGATAGTAACGTAGGATTTAGTGGCATGTGCATAAATGACGCTGACCAGGTGCCCATACTTGGTGACATTGTGTACCGTGGTTGGAGCAAAGCAACTGCGGCGTCCACCCGAGGGCCAAACCTCAAATTATTTCCTTGCATCTCACCATGGGGAGGGATACTAGTTCGATCCTGATGAGGCACTGTCCATCACTATAGTGCTTCGGATCCCTACACGGTGTATGCACTGTACTGTACCCATTAAATAGTTTCTTACATGTGATCGACAGGTCAGTTCAGCCAGAGAGATAAAGGTTAAACAACAGCCATAACATTTACATTTGGTTAGTGTCTCATTCACTACATCAGTTTTATTTACTGTTTCATTATTTTATTTTCATATCTTCTTCATTTACTGCCCCACGTTCATTTACTTTTTCATTTTCTGCTTTATTTCCACCAGACTCGTTTCCACCTTGATTTTCATTTATCATTTACATTTACAGGTCCTTCGCGTGTCGGTTCTCCTGCTTCTGGCCTCTGTGGTGGTGGTGGTGATGGGGGGTAGCGTAGGAGTAGGTCCCATCGGCCCTCCAGGCTGTCGGTATTGGTGTACCAGACCTGATAAAGAGGCCTACTGCTGCCTGAGGGACGATGCACCCATTATCCCTGTCGTTGGTAAGTTGGGTTAGCCTGGGTTGGGATGGATTTGGGTTAGGCTGGGTTGGGTTGAGTTGGGGTAGGTTAGGCTTGGTTGGGTTGGACTGAGTTGGATGTGGTTGGGTTTGGTTGGGTTAGGTTGGGCTGGGTTGGACTGAGTTGGATGTGGTTGGGTTAGGCTTGGTTGGGTTAGGTTGGGCCGGATTGGTTTAAGCTGACCTGGGTTGGGTTGGGTGGGGCTGGATTAAGTTGGGTTACGTTGGGTTAGGGTATGTTTGATAGGGTTCGGCTGGGTCGAGTTGGGTCAAGTTAAGCTGAGTTGGGTTGGGTTGGGTTGGGTTAGGTCACGCTTGATCGTAATCTTTTTTTAACGTGTTCTTTTTAACGTGTTCTTTCTTGGTGTTCTTTTTTATCGTGTTCTTTTTTTATTGTGTTCTTTTTGTACCGTGTTCTTCTTTATCGTGTTCCTTTATATCATGTTCTTTTTTACCGTGTTCTTTTTTACCGTGTTCTTTTTTATCGTGTTCTTTTTTACCGTGTTCTTTTTTAACGTGTTTTTATTTTTGTGTTCCTTTATACAGTGTTCTTTTTTATTGTGTTCTTCTCTTGTCGTGTTCTTATTAATCGTGTTTTTTTTATCGTGTTTTTTTTTCGTTTTATTTTTCACCGTATTCTTTTTTGTGTTTTTTTCGTTCTGTATTTTTACCGTGTTCTCTTTTGTGTTTTTTTTCGTTTTATTTTTTTATCGTGTTCTTTTTTGTGTTTTTTTTCGTTTTATTTTTTTATCGTGTTCTTTTTTGTGTTTTTTAATCGTGTTTTTTTTTTTTAATTAGAACACGCTGGATCCTGTCCCCCCATCCCAGACACATGCACAGACTACGATCCCAGCAGAGAAGTAAGTTTATCTATCTATATCTATCTATCTGTCTTTGCATCTATCTGCCTTTATCTATCTGCTTGTATCCTTACCTAATCATAATAATGACGATGATAATAATAATAATAATAATAAGATAAATGACGATGATGTTTACGATGATGATAATGAAGATAATGATGATAATAATAATAATAATAATAATAATAATAATAATAATAACAATAATAATAATAATAATAATAATAATAAGATAAATGACGATGATGTTTACAATGATGGTGATAATGATAAAGATAATGATAATATTTACAATGATGATGATGATGATAATAATAATAATAATAATAATAATAATAATAATAATAATAATAATAATGAACTTTCAGGTGTGTCCCCATGACGGCTATTGCAAAACTACAGAAAAATGCTGCTTCTACAAATGCTTCAATCGTCACGCATGTACGCCCGTTTAAAACATAGCAGAGCATAATAAAACACACTACACTCCTTTCACCTTAACTTGGCCCAGATTTTCGTCCTCTTGCAGCTTATTTCACGTAGCTCAGTGGCAAAACAGTCTAGCATGGCTCTGCGTTCTTTCCACACCACTTCTTCGTGACTAGCATCATATTCAAGTGTAAATCTATCGTTACAAATTCTAGGCCAAGTTCGGGTAAAAAGAGTACAATAACACACACACACACACACACACACACACACACACACACACACACACACACACACACACACACACACACACACACACAGTTTTCATAATTCAATTTGTCTTTTCTGTTGTATAAAAAAAAAAAAAAACTGAATAAAATGAAAGCCATATTCCAATTTTTTTTTATATATTCCTTATTAAAAAAAAATATTGTAGGCTGGAATTTTGAGAGTTTATATAGTTCTTTCACATTAACTTGGTCCAGATTTTCGTCCTATTGCAGCTTATTTCACGTAGCTCAGAGGCAGCAGACGGTAGCATGGCTCTAGATCCATTTCGTGGCACTTCTTCGTGACTAGCATCATAATCCAGTGTAAATTCATATTCCCAGTCTCTCAGGGGCAGAAATAGACTAGGATAAAGGCTCTACATCCACTACGTTGCACTTCTTCGTGACTAGCATCATATTCTAGGGTAAATCCATCATTCCAGTTCAGCAAAGATGGAGAGATGACAATTTTAGGCCAAGTTAAAATGAAAGCACTGTTGCATTGACTGTGGGTTAGTTTTTTGAGGAGGAATTTAACTCTTACTTGGGTGGGAGGGGAGAGAGAGAGAGAGAGAGACACACACACACACACACACACACACACACACACACACACACACACACACACACACACACACACACACACACACACTCGTTCTTACACCATCAATCATTCAACACACTACACATCTTCACCAGTCTCACTAGGCATCAAGCACACACATGTACAAATCAGTATTTATTTAAGATTGAGGCAGACATTACTACAAACAATCTTGGTATAGTAAAACAATAACAAAGAAATAAAAACAATAATCTTCTTTTGAGTCTTTAGTCAAGGAAAATATATCTCCTTTATTATGATGTCTTGCGTGGAAACTTAAAAATGGAAAGAATTATTTTAGTCAAAAGCGCGGCCCTTCCCCGAGCGAGGAGTGAATGAGGAATACAATCAGAGGGAGTTTGGAGGAAGGAAATATTGATGAAAAGCTCAGACGGGGCAATAGAAGGTAGTGGTAGTAGATTTGGTAGAAAGTAGGGTAGATATAAAACACAGTCGGTGAAAAACAGTGACGGTAGACGGTGGTAGGGTGAAGGGCGGTAGGACACAAGTACGGTGAAACAGGCTGTGGTAGTGGATTAGGTGGAAGGTAAAGAAACAAACCACAGACGGTGAAACAGAAGAGAGGGGTGGTAGATAGTGGCATGGTGGACGTTGGCAGCACAGATACGAAGGCAGAGACAGCGAAAAACAAGACAGCGACGGCAGAAAACATGATGGATGACGATAGGACAGATACGGCATAGACGCTGAGGCAGATGATAACGATATGGTGACGATTTGAACAGATACACGAAACAGGTGGTGAAACAGAAGACAGTGGTATTGCGAGCGGGCATTAGGCTGTCCACCCCACTAAATAGCAACAAGCGGCACTCGAACCCACTCCAGAGGTCCCCGAGAACGTAAATCCAGTGCCAGACCGAACGCGACATCGGGGAGTGGGAGGGAACGTCCTGTATGGCGGAGCGTTCTAACCACTGGCCAGCTTACATGCGTGGTGTTCGAGGCAGGAATCATAGCAGCATTTTTCGTTGTAGCTGCAGTGGCCATCATGGGGGCATAGCTGGGAGGGGGGAAGGGGCAGGAAGCATAAGTACACAGCAAAATTATAAGGAATATTTAAGTCAACTCCGGCTGCCGTTTGTGAATTTGATTTTTTAGAAGACCAACAACACCAGATTTAGTTCAGTGGCAAGATGTCCTAGCAGCTAAATAATAATAATAATAATAATAATAATAGCGACGACGACGATGATGATGATGAAAATAGTATTAATAATGATGATAATGATGATGATGATGATGATGAACCGTGTCTACTTACTTTTGGGGTGGAACCGTAGGGCCTGTCATCGGGGCACGGGCGGTCAATAGGACATCTCCCTCTGTTCTCTGACGAAGGGGTGAGAAAATTACATTCTCCTCACTTCCACTTGGCCTAAAATACTCTGTTCACCTTTACCTGGCCTAGAATTACCCTCCCTATATCTACGTTACTGTATCAGGAGACTAGCACTAGAATATGGTGCTAATCACGAAGAAGTGCTAAGGAAAACAGTAATTTTGACTTATTTTGTCGCTAAACTGTAACTAAAAAGAACATAAGGAGAGTATACCCCCCAAAAGTGAGTAGAATTTATGATTTTCTACTGTAATAATTCCTCTTTCCTATTAGACGAATACTTTTACGTCCTTACACAGCCAATAAATTCTACGGTCTTCGTCTGCCTTGTTTCAATCTCAGAGAGCGCATACCTTCACCAACGCATATCAACTTTATTGTTTTTAGTGCATACGAATCCGGATCCACCTCAAAATATACCCAGTTCTTCCTTGACCCACTGCCCACCTATCCACCAGATTACATTGAAATCCGATAACAACTTTTTGAGATATCTTGTACACAGACAGACATACAAACAGACACGAGTGAATGAATAGTCTCCGTCCAACTTAGCAAGCAGAGGTAACTAGAATATGATGCTAGTCACGAGGAAGTGCTATGGAAACGAGCTAAAGCCTTAGTATTATCTTATCCTGGCACTGACGTACGGGAAGTGTGGTGAAAAGGGACGAAAAAACTCTTGAAAAATACTACACAGAACCCTAAAACTCTTGAAAAATACTACACAGAACCCTAAAACTCTTGAAAAATACTACACAGAACCCTAAAACCCTTGAAAAATACTACACAGAACCCTAAAACCCTTGAAAAATACTACACAGAACCCTAAAACTCTTGAAAAATACTACACAGAATCCTAAAACTCTTGAAAAATACTACACAGAATCCTAAAACTCTTGAAAAATACTACACAGAACCCTAAAACTCTTGAAAAATAATAAACAGAACCGAAAAGCTCTTAAAAAGTACTACTGTATACAGAACCCCCCAAAACTCTTGAAAAGTACTACACAGAACCCCCAAACTCTTGAAAAATACTCCACAGGACCCCCAAACTCTTGAAAAATACCGTAGAGAACCCCAAACTCTTTAAAAAATTGTGAAATCACACTCTAATCTCTCTCTCTTTCGCAGCCAACAAAAACGAAAACTTTTCAAGATAGTCAGAATTCAATGCAGAACAGGTGACAAATGCTACTTGTTCCTGTTACTTACTTGTGGGGCGAACCTCAGGGAACTGGCCTTTGTCACAGCAGTAGCGTTGCCTCTTGCTGGTGTTCCGTATGCACCAGTAGCGGCAAGAGTCCCCGCTGGGTTTTGAGTCTGCTAGAGCCACCATCAAAACCAAGAACGCTAACAAGGTGATCACGCGTACCTGCTGGAGGTTGAGTGAGGGATGGATTGATGGGCTGGATGATAGATAGATAGATAGATTAGATAGATAGATTAGATAGATAGATAGATTCATAGGCGGATAGAAAGATGGACAGGTAGATAGGTAGGCAGGTAGGTAGGCAGGCAAATAGATAGGTAGGTAGATAGGTTGGTTGGTTGGTTGGTTGGTTGGTTGGTAGGTAGGTAGGTAGGTAGGTAGACAGAGAGAGAGAGAGAGAGAGAGAGAGAGAGAGAGAGAGAGATAGGTATAAAAGGATAGATACAGAGAGACAGACAAACAAACAGACACACACACACACACACACACACACACACACACACACACACACACACACACACACACACACACACACACACACACACACACACAATCACCTAACCTAACAGCGAACCAAATTAACGTTGACTTATTCAGAGACCGAATTTCACCATCATATTCATCCCTCCCTCACCCAGACCGAACCTAAAATGACCTCATCTGACCACGAAGCAATGTACCTGTGACCTAGCTTTAATTAGAGCGAGATTTAGAGCAATGTTAGATATTCCCTGATGTTACAGAAGGCTTGAGAAAAAGGTAATACGATATTCTTTTATAACCATGGGGGAGAAATGTAATAAAGACCTACCATGATTATTTTGCTGTAAGATGAAGAAGGTAAATGTAGTGACTGTGGGCTATAGGAGCTGACTTAAGGTGCTGACTCGTAGGTGACTTAAGGAGCTGACTCGGAGCTGACTGTAGGAGGTGACTGTATCCTGTAGAAGCCCAGGTGAGAGTGATGGGATGGTTGGTTACGGTGGCTTATATAATGCCTTTCTGGTCCCTACCCTACCTTTCACCCCCATCCCCATTTCTCTCTCTCTCTCTCTCTCTCTCTCTCTCTCCCTACCTACCTACCTACCTACCTATCTATCTCTTTTCTCCCTACCCCTAGTCCAAATGGGTACACACACACACACACACACACACACACACACACACACACACACACACACACACACACACACACACACACACACACACACACACACACACACACACACACACACACACACACACACACCCTGTCCCTCCAGTATAATATATTAGCTTTCTCGTAACTCTCTCTTTCCCTTCCCTCAAAAAACTTTCCCGTAGCTTCGCCTTACCAATCAATCCCTTCAGTCCGATTACAAACACTTCTTCGTGACTAGCATCATATTGTAGAACTAATAAAACGGATATCAAATCAAGTCTATCATATATCTAATTAGGAGAGGGATGCTTTCACGTGGTGGCACTGAAATAACCAGGCTGATTCACTGCCTGGGTATACACACGTCCCTCAACTCCCTCCCTATCCCTCGAAAGGACGATGGTGGACGGCGGGATTGCGGTCACTTCAGCCTGCAGTCCACTGGGTTCACGATCAGAAGAGACTGGGGTGGCAACTAAGTCTCCTAACACCTCTCCCTTAGCGATTTGTTTTAGGGCGGTTAATATCCTTTTTGTGTGTTATTTATGGAGTGTATAGCGATACTGGAAGGATTAATATAACACAAAATACGATAGTAAAGTGTGATAAGCAAAATCAATCGCCAAGGAAAAGGTGTTAGGGAGCGTCCTCAGCCGACGAGAATAATGACCAACACCTCTTCCTCAGCGATTTATTTTTAGGATATGGGCGGTTAATATCCTTTTGCAGATTATTTTTGAAGAGTATGGCGATAATGATGGGATTTATTTAACACAGAGTAGG
>NC_136997.1:48749023-48756523 GCF_032717465.1 Coenobita brevimanus
GTGGAGGGAGGGGAGGGGAGGGGAGGGGAGGGGAAGGAAAGGAGGTAGGAAAGGGAGGAAGGAGGTAACGGAGGGAGGAAGAGCAAGAAAGGAAGGGAGGAAAATGGGGAGTAAGGGAGAGAGGAAGGGAGGTAGAAGAGATGGAGGAAGGGAGAGAAGGTAGGTAGATAGGTAGGTAGGAAGGGGTGGCAAAGGGTGAATCGAAGGGTGGGTAGGGGTAGGGTGTACTCTTATATAAGCTCCCTATTGTGGCTAGATCAGTACTCTCCCTGCAGAACCCACACACGTCACACCTCTCCCTGCCTCACCTCCAGCCTCCCTTCAGCAAAATGGTACGGAGGCATAGGGCGCCTTACTGCCTAAAGTCTCCTATTATGACCCTTTTGTAATAGTCTTCCCTGTAATAACGCGTTTTTTTTTTTGACGGTAATTTACGTCTATTTTTAACTTCGATGTTGTCTATTCTCAAATTTAATGACTCTTTATTCTATTTCAACCTTGGAATTGTTTTTAGTACACTCTAGTCACTTTAACTTGGCGTAAAATTGCTAGCTCTCCATCCTGAACGCTGGGTTATATCAAGAGATTAACATTAGACTCAGATACTATACTCCTTTCACTCTTACCTGGCTTAAAATTGCAGTCTCCCCACCTTGAATATCGAGACTAACACTAGATTAATGCTAAAATACGATGCTAGTCACAAAGAAGTGCTATGGAATGGATGTAGAGCAGTAATATTGTCTCATTACGCCACTGAGCTACAAAAATTTAGTTGCAAAAGCTCGAAAATCTCCAGCTAGTTAAAGTTCAATGAGCAAGTGTGGTGGTGGTTGTGGTAGTGGTTGTGGTGGTGCTAGTGGTGGTGGTGGTGGGTGGTGATAGGTGGTGATTTTGGTGGTTGTGGTTGTTGTAGTTGTGGTGGTGGGTGCTGGTGGTAACTGTGGTGGTAGGTGGTGGTTGTGGTAGTTGTTGTAGTTGTGGCAGTGGTTGTGGTAGTTGTGGTTAGGGTGATGAATGGACAAGAGTGTTACGTATACATAAATCTAACTCATCTCATCTCTCCACCACAGATGACTCGTGTGGCAAGTGTGGTAGTGGTGGTGGTTGTGGTAGCTGTGGTAGTGATGTCCCAGGTAGAAGCAGGCCCCACTGGACCGTCTTCTGGTTCATGTACCGACTGGTGTCCCAAGCCTGGCCGCTTCGGGGACTACTACTGCTGTGATCCAAGTATGTAACAGATTTCCTTTTTATCTATCTTTCTATTTGTCTATCTATCTGTCTGTCTGTCTGTTTATCTATTTGTCTATCTATCTGTCTGTCTATTTATCTATCTGTCTATCTGTCTGTCTGCCTACCTACCAATCTCTGTAATTCAAGTAAGCACTAGTTTTTATTTCTCTCTCTCTCTCTCTCTCTCTCTCTCTCTCTCTCTCTCTCCATCCATCTATCTATTTACAGATCCATTTCTCTGTTTTTTCACTCTCTTATCTATCCATCCTTCCATCTATCTATTTATCAATTTGTTTTATCTGTATCTATCCATCTGTCCATCTATCTATTTCCTTACCTATTTCTTTATTATTTCTCTATCTATCCATCTATCTACTTACCTGTTGATTGTCCCTCCCTATTTCTATCTATCTACTTATCTATCTATCTCAACAGAGCCTCCTGTCAAGAGATGCCCGCCTGTTCGTCCCTGTCCTATTGCTTCCGCCGACGGCCCTAAAGTAAGTATCATAACAATAAACAAGATGAAGAAGACTCAACCTTTACTCTGCGTTTTTAACTTTGCGTAAAATTGCCATCTCTCCATCTTGTATGCTCAGTTGTAGCGATAGATTAGCACTAAAATATGATGCTAGTCACGAATAAGTGCCACGGAAAGGATGTAGAGCCGTAGTATTGTCTTATTTCGCTACTGAGCTACGTGAAGTAAGCTGCAAAAGGACGAAAATACCTTCAGTTAAAATAAATTGCTTTTATATATATCCATCCATTCATCTATCTACCTATTTATTAATTTATTAATCTATTTATTTATCTATCTATCTACGTATACATCTTTTAATCCCTCTCCTGTCTATAGCCAAAGAAGTGCTATCGTGACAGCCAGTGCAAGAGGAACGAGAAGTGTTGCTTTGACTCCTGCCTGGGACACAAGGCCTGCAAGCTCGCCAGTTGAAGCGTAAGAGGCAAAATAAATCACTACGGAAGAGGAGTTACGTAACCTCCTCTTCCACCTCATTCAAAGGACCATGTTAAGGAAGTTCAGGATATTTCTTAACGTGTGCTTCTCTGTAGTTGATCCATTCAGTGCTGGGATTTGTGTGTGAGTTAATCCTATCTCCAGACGATTTGATTCCGCTTCAGGGAGATTTTTTGAACTAGGGGGGTTAGCTACAGCCTCCCAATCCCCTTCGTCAAGTGAAACATCTCCAGAAATAAAAATAAAGATAAATATGAAAGAAAACTGGAGGCTAAATTTAAATCATCTGAATAATAATAATAATAATAATAATAATAATAATGATAATAATAATAATAATCAATATGTCTTTATACTGGACGGGTTTAATATCATCATATCTAGTGTTTCATCACAATTTATCATCTCTGTCACCACACACACACACACACACACACACACACACACACACACACACAAACCTACAGCCAAGTACTCTCTCTCTCTCTCTCTCTCTCTCTCTCTCTCTCTCTCTCTCTCTCACACACCACGTAAGTTACAAGTATGATAATTTTTTTTTAATTATAGGAAACCTGTTAATAAAGATATTTTTGTAATTTTGTTTCTCTACCCCATTGACTGATAAAATTAATGGTCCCTATTGCGTGCGTGTGTGCGTGCGTGTGTGTGTGTGTGTGTGTGTGTGTGTGTGTGTGTTTATTAAAGTATGACCTTATTAATACCGTACCTTTTACTATCAGAAATTTATTTACCCCACATTAGCCTTAACTCACGGACGTAAAGGTTTTTTTTTAGAGATTAATTTAGATTTACTTTGAAATTAGCTCTGTTGTCTTGCTTTTGTTTTTGCTTGGAGGGGACAATTTTCTGGCTCCTGGCCTTTGGTTCCTTCTTTCCTGCATAAAAGCAATATAAACTCAAGTCATCTGCTACTATTCTTCCCTCATCTTAACTATAAACAAACACCCTTGCATTGAAGCCTAAGCTAGAGTCTTTTTTCTATAACCTGGCCCAAATTTTCATAGTGTTTCAGCTTTTCACGTAGATTAGCAAAAGAAACAGACGATATTTCGGCTCTACATCCTTTTCATTGCACTTCTTCGTGACCAGCATCTTATTCTCGTGTTAATCTATTGCTACAACTCAGCATAGCAAAAGAAACAGACGATATTCCGGCTCTACATCCTTTCCATAGCACTTCTTCGTGACCAGCATCTTATTCTCGTGTTAATCTATTGCTACAACTCAGCATAGCAAAAGAAACAAACAATATTCCGGCTCTACATCCTTTCCATAGCACTTCTTCGTGACCAGCATCATATTCTCGTGTTAATCTATTGCTACAGCTCAGCATTCATTGTTTCACGTAGATCAGCAAAAGAAACAGACAATAATTCGGCTCTACACCCTTGCACTTCTTCGTGACCAGCATCATATTCTCGTGTTAATCTATTGCTACAACTCAGCATTCAAGATGGAGACACGACATTTGTAGGCCAAGTTAAGGTGAAAAGAGTATAGGAAGCCGGTGACAGCACGAAAACAGGATATTATGACAGGTGAAAATTCCCGGGCGACAGGGCGGGTTGGGGCGGCGGTGGTCACGTAGCTAGAGAGGGCGGGGCGAGGCAGGTCACTGTTTTTGTACCGTAGCCGATCTCTTCACCGCGGGTCGTGCTTTGTAGCAGGAGTTGCAACCCTAGGCTCATATATGAACCCGGTGGACTGCAGGCTCAAGTTACCCCTCTTCCGCAGCCCACCATCCTCCTTTAGCGGGATAGGGAGGAAATTGAGGGACATTTGTATAACCAGGCAGCTTCAACTTTCGACCATATCGGTGCCAGTACGTGAAGGCATCCCTCTCTAGCTACCTAATCTAGCAATCAAACCGCATCCTAGGCTACATATAAACCCCTAAATATTAAACCCTAACCCAAAAAACAAACCCCACCTAACCTGAACACAGCTGAAAATAAATACCGAAATAGAGTCGAGTTGGAACATTTGCTGGTGGTGCGAATAGCGGTGGTCACTTGGCGGGAGCACTGGCCGCTATCCGCACCCACCACACCTGTTCGCACCTCACACACCATCCTCATTTCACCTTAACCTGGCCCAGATTTTCGCCCTTTTGATTTCACGGCGGCTCTACATCATTTCCATACCACTTCTTCGTGACTAGCATATGCCTGTGTTACTCTATTGCTACAGTGCGGTATTTAAGGTGGAGAGAAGGTACGTTTAGGGCAAGTTAGAGAGAGAGAGAGAGAGAGAGAGAGAGAGAGAGAGAGAGAGAGAGAGAGAGAGAGCACTTTAACCCCTGCCAAGATGCTGCAGAGAAAGTTACGGATCACTTGTAACTTTCGCCGGGGATGCTGGGGGCGTAGTCAAAAGGGGAGGGGGGGGTCTTTTTGTTATTTTTCTTTTTTGTTTTTGTTTTTTTGGCCTCCCCTTCACCATTATTTTCTTTTTCTTTTTTGGGAGAGAGAGAGAGAGAGATGAGGGAGGGTGGGGGTGAGAGAGAGACAGACAGACAGAAAGAGGGAGAAAGAATGAATTAAGAGAAAAAAATAAATGAAGGAAGAAAGAAAAAGATGAAAGAAAAAGAAAGAAAAGGAAGGAAGAAGAAGAAGAAGAAGAAGAAGGAGAGAGAGAGAGAGAGAGAGAGAGAGAGAGAGAGAGAGAGAGAGCGAGACTACAATCCCTCTCATCCTTCCCTGCTTTTATATTTAATTTCCTAGAACTCCCACCCTTCCCTGTGTGTGTGTGTGTGTGTGTGTGTGTGTGTGTGTGTGTGTGTGTGTGTGTGTGTGTGTGTGTGTGTGTGTGTATGTGTGTGTGTGTGTACCTAGAATCACGACCTTTCTCAGTAACACTTTCACTATTTTCTCCCGAAGTCCTAATACCCTTCCTCCTCAAATACATCAAAATATACGAAAATAACCTTGAGAATAAGACAAGGATAGCACAGAAGGATGCACCAGTCACTCATATCTAATAGTGTGACATGACGTATCACAATTATGCCTCAGTGACGTGACATTTGATAATCATGTCACTTCACTAGACCACCGTGATATTAAGATGATGATGGAGAGGGGGCCTTCGCGTGGTGGCACTGATATGATAGGATGGTGCGGGTACTGGGTGATACAAATGCCCCTCTACCCTCCCCTATCCCCCAAAAGGAGGATGGTGGACTGCGGGTAAGGGGGTAACTTAAGCCTGCAGTCCACTGGATTTGATTTTTAGATGAGCCTAAAGCTACAACAAAGAAAAATATCATCAACTACTGCTACTACTACTACTGCTGCTACAACAACAACAACAACAACAACAACAACTACTACTACTACTACTACTACTACTACCACTAATATAACCACCACTACCACCACCACCACTAAAACTGCTACCACCACCACCACTATTACTACTGCTACTTCCACCATCACCACCACCACCACTATTACTACTACTACTACCACTACTACTACTACTACTACTACCACTACTACTACTACCGCTACTACCACTAACACTACTACTACTACCACTACTACTACCACTACTACTACTACTACCACTACTACTACCACTACTACTACTACTACTACTACCACTACTACTACTACTACTAGTGAGACGAAGAGTTGGGTTTTAGTTCTTAACACCTCTGTACTAGAAACTCACTTGACGATAGCTAATGAGTTGTGGGAACGGATCAGTCTGCTGGTGTGGGCTTGGGTGTGACCGAAAGAGTAGGAAATGAATTACTGACTCTATATCTAAACCCTAATATGGAAAACTCCCTCTAAAGCTGAATAAAATCGTCCGGAGATAGGATGAATGAAAAAGAAAAATGTGTTACGGCTCTGAAGGGTAAATAATAATGAGGGAGGTGGTGGCTGAGTGGTTATAGAAGCCGTCTGTGGTCTGATATGACGTGGGTTCGATTCCCGGCAAGGTCAAGGCTCAGTTTGATAAAGAAAGTTTCGTTAAGGAAGCTTCTAATGCTTTTCCACAAGGTCCACCAGCTTCATAAATAAATAAATACTAATATCAGTGCACCAGTGTATTCAATATGGACGGTGGGTATTAGCGCCGAAGTGGTGATATGAAAGTGTATCCAAGTGGGAGGAATGCTGGATCTCAGGGAACGGGCTGTTAAACCTATGTCCGGAATCGGGAACATAAACGAAAAAAATAATACGGAGCACAGGGAGCAAGTCGGCCCCTTCAGATGTGTGTGTGTGTGTGTGTGTGTGTGTGTGTGTGTGTGTGTGTGTGTGTGCGTAAGAACTAGAAAATGGAGAAAGACAAATATGAAAACAATATTAGTGTGGTAAAGTCTCTCAAACATAGAGTGGTGAGAAAAAGAAATTCGAGGAGAAAGCTAAATTCAAAACTATCAACTGTGCTCAGTGAAACTTTTATTCACATATACTCCCTTTACACATTCACATATACTGTATATATATAATTCCTTTACACATTCACATACATATATTTCCTTTACACATTCATTTCAACTTAATAACTATTGATGATAATAGATTGCGCTGATAATTTAAGATACAAACTGTCTGCCATATTTTAACAACAGATAGTCTTTTTAAAAAATTGCAAATTTGATATACAATTGCAACTCCTTATAATAATGACTTCAATTCGTGTCTCTTAAAGAGGGATGATGATGATGATGATGATGATGATGATGGGAAATTTAAGCCAAGTAAAAGTGAACTGAGTATAGTAAAGGTCAATGGTTAGTTCAAGTTAAAAGTGCAGACTGTATAGAAGGTGAAGAGAGAAGAGGCCAAGTTATGGTGAAGGGAGTGTAGGTGTGAGTGTACTGCATCAGTGAAGGGAGTGTAGGTGAGCGTGTACTGCATCAATGAAGGGAGTGTAGGTGTGAGTGTACTGCATCAATGAAGGGAGTGTAGGTGAGCGTGTACTGCATCAATGAAGGGAGTGTAGGTGAGCGTGTACTGCATCAATGAAGGGAGTGTAGTTGTGCGTGTACTGCATCAATGAAGGGAGTGTAGGTGTGAGTGTACTGCATCAATGAAGGGAGTGTAGGTGTGGGTGTACTGCCTCAACGTCTGGTGGTAATGACAGTATTAGCCTGTTCCTGAGTGATGAGTTCTGCAGCCACCGCTTTTTTCAGGAAGTCCTCCACTGCACGGTTCACTACCCCGGATTGGCTGGTGGTGCGGGCTGGAAAAAGTAAGAAAAAGACTTCAGTTCAGGTGGAAGGTGGTGGTGGTGACGTGAAAGAAATGGAG